>NC_056742.1:394584223-394656142 GCF_019279795.1 Protopterus annectens
ATAATCATATATATATATATATATATATCTATATATATATATATATCTATCTATATATATATATATATCTATATATATATATATATATCTATATATCTATATATATATCTATATATATATATATATATATATATATATATATATATATATATATATACTTTGTTTGCTAGAAAACACATTTCACTGAAATTCATTTCACCAAAGCCTCATTTCACTGAAATGAATTGCCTGAGCACAATTCACTGAAAGCTCACTTCACTGAAAACTCATTTGACTGAAACTCATTTTGTCTAAACTGCCATATGCCCTGTTCTCCACTGTAGTGCGATACTGGAGTTAGTATATATAGTAAGGGGGGGGGCATAGCCCTCCTCCTATTTTAAATGTAAACCATAGACATGGATTCTTACAAGTCAAATGAATAACTCTTTCCAGAAAATAATATATACCCAAACTATATGGAGGGCTACACCCCCCGCCCACCCCACCCCCTAATTATATATGTATATATATATATATATATATATATATATATATATATATATATATATATATATATATATACTAACTCCAGGATCACACTGCAGTAGGGAACAGGGCAAGTACCTGTTTAGATTAAATGAGTTTCACTCAAATATGTTTTCAGTGAAGTGAGCTTTCAATGAATTGTGCTCAGGGAATTCATTTTCAGTGAAATGAGGATTCGACGAAAAGAGTTTCAGTGAAATGTGTTTTCTATCAAACAAAGTAGCCCCATATAAATATATATATATATATATATATATATATATATATATATATATATATATATATATATATATATATATATATATATATATATATATATATATATATATATATATATGGGAGCCCTTCATTTGTTCTAACTTTGAAATGTTTGAAACTCATATGGCCGACACCATATGAGCGAACGTTTGAAAGTCCGACAAGTGATAGCAGAGATCCCGCTACAGTGCAGGACTAGGAGATTCCCCTTTCCTGCACTATATTGCAATCTCAGAGTGAGAATACTTAAGTAGCAGGGGGTGTGCAGCCCCCTGCATAACACAGTTTTACTGTGTTTACAGGTAGGTAACTGGTGCTATTTCTGGATGACGGTCTTTCGGAATGTTGGTCATATGGTGTCGGCCATATGAAAGTCGGCATTCTGAACGGTCGATATTCTGAAGTAGACCCATATATATATATATATATATATATGTAGATATATAGATATGCACCTCACATAGCAAATGTTTTGTTGCCAAAAACGATAAAAATGAGTAATCCAATGTAGAGAAAGGTAACGAAAAAACAACAAGGCAGTTCATCAAACATACACTTTATTTGTACAAATGGTAAGCGCTTTCACTAATAAGTTTCCTCAGACCATGTGGGGTGGGAGGTTGGCATAATGGTTAAGTTGTTTACCTTGTAGACGCAAGATGCAGGGTTTGATTCTCACATGGGGTAATTGGCTAGGCTTTAAATGGCCCACGAGGTCAGTTAGCCTATTACTAACCTATAACCTAACCTATGTATTCCCCATAAAAACATGTCACTTTATGTACAAGACATACCCAATCAAAATCAAGCACGTGTACCAATGAAATATATCAATTAAGATCTCAGACCATACTGGAAATACAAATATGAAAATAAAAGTAACAAATAAAAATATAAAATATATAAAATGTAGAGTGCTCATTCAACTTAAAATGTACATTCAAGAGAACCACACATAAAGGACAAACACGTATTTTCATAAATTCATCTCCACAACCTTCTAGTTTTAAGTAAGGATTTCAAGGAGGCTGTCTCATTGAGCCCTTTAGCTCTATCTGCTCTGAGTCTTATTATCCAGTCAACTTCCCTACATTCAGTGAAATTCATGTAATGACTTCTATTATCCTAAATTTAAATCTGTGTTCACTCCCTTCTAAAACCACATGTTTTGAGAGGGCATTATGATCAGATTTTATTCTAATATTATATAAATGCTCTTGAATTCTATCTTTAAATACTCTAATTGTCTTTCCAACATAAAATGAATGACATATTCACACTCTGCTAAATAGATCACATGCTGTGTTAAATAATTGGCTTCATCTTTAAAAGTGAAGGTCTGATTGTTGTCTGGATGTATAAAATTGTGGTCTGTATTAATGTAATTACAATAATTGCACCTACCACAAGGTTGAGTAGAATTTTCTGAGCTCATATCTCCTCTATCATGACTTCTGCTATGACAAAGGAGTCTTTTTAAATTCATTTTATACTTATAACAAAATCTAGGTTTGTCCCCAACCACTTCATTTACTTTCGAATCTACCACCAAAATTGGCCAATTCCTTTTAAATATTTCCATAATCTGTTCATTATCATTAGTAAAATACATGGGAATTTTCAGGCCTCTGCTGCTATTGAGATTTTGCTGTCTTATTCCCTCACTACTCATGGAAGAATAATATGGGCACGGTCTAGTCTTCCTGAGATCTTTCAAATCTATTAAATTTTCCTTAATCTGAGACAGGCGATATCCTCTGTCTATAAACCTTTGTTCAAGACATTTAACTTCCATCTCATACCCTTTTTCTGAGGCATTTAGCCTAGAGGCTCTCATCCCTTGTCCTTTCACTAGATTTTTAAAAATGTAGCCGGGATGCATGCTGTTCCTATGTAGTAATGTGTTTCTATGACACTTTTTTATTACAATAGGACCACCTTTATCAGCAAGTCTAATTGTTATGGTTTCATCTCTCTCTGCAACTGTCTCAGAGCTTCCCTTTCCTTAATTTTTTTAATTTTCCTTAAATTTTAAATTTCAGATTATATTTAACTTTCTGGTTATTAACCGTTTTCTAGCCGGGATGCATGCTGTTCCTTTGTAGTAATGTGTTTCTATGACATTTTTTCTGGGTTCCTATTACCAGATCGCAGACACAGTTGTCAAATGTGTCTTGATCGAACTGACAAGAGCGAAAAGGCAAACTAACAAAGCGTCAAGTCCCAAGCCAATAAAGAGAATTGAAATACATTAATAGCAATGTTTTTGCAGGGACGGGAACACACACTTGTGTACTTGTAGATATACTAACTCCAGGATTGCAGAAAAGTGGAGAACTTCAGAAACATTGAAACCCCCCAGTACTGGCATTGTCCATACAGCAGCAGACACTGTAATGTGATACTGGTTCACAAAAGAAAATATAAAATACAAGTTCACAATGTTTTTGCAGGGTAAAAGGCCCTCGCATTCCCCACGTAGTGGATGCAGACCCACACCCCTGCAATTTTAAATATGCCAACTTAAAGGTTACAGAAAAGTGAAGAAAAAGACACATTTTCTTTTCTTCACTACATCACAACCTTATTTATATTCAAAACCATGTTTTCATGATACAGTGCTCTAATGAAATGGGATATCAGATCACTGCTTCAGAGAAACAAAAACATCTATATATATATATATATATATATATATATATATATACATATATATATTTATATATATATATATATATATATATATATATATATATATATATATATATATATATATATATATATATATATATATATATATATATATATATATATATATATATATATATATATATACACATAATATATATATATATATATATATATATATATATATATATATATATATATAGGTCTACCTAATATTATCGAATTCTCACTTACCCAAAAATTACATTCCAAGCTGACTTGAGAGAACATATGTATGACATTCATAGAAGAGCAGATACAAATGCTCTAGCTAAACATACCATGGAGACAGACGACACACATAGATTTAGATTCATGGTTATAGAAAAAATATCAACAGGAAATAGAGGGGGTGCTATTAGAAATAGGGTGGAGGCAAAAGAACTGGACTGAATTATTAGGCTAAAGGTTAATATGGCAAGTGGTTTGAATAAAAGAATCTCTATCAAACCCACTCTGATAAACAGACCGCTTAGGAAATAAATAAAATATTTTACTGAATGTTTTTAGGAAATGTCGTTTTATAAAATGTCTTTTTTATGAAATGCCCTTTTAAATGTTAACTTCTATTAAGTGGAGAAGCATGCTGATTGGATAGTTTGTATTTAAATAGTCTGAGTTCTATGCATTGTCTGATGACGTGGCCTTTTGGCTGTGAAAGCGCTCACCTTTTACTGAATAAATACTTTAATGCTTGGATTTGCTGTGGTCCGGAGCCTCCTTTACCTGTTTGTTGCTGCCATTTATCTACGCTTGGAGGACTGGTTTGCCCACACCATTCTGACAATTCTTGTTCTTACACATATATATATATATATATATATATATATATATATATATATAGTTGGCATACTAGTAGTTGAGTTTTCCATTCATCAAATACTGTAAATTAGACATGTCCAGCCCGCGAGCCACATGCGGCACTCGGAGCTCTTCCATGTGGCCCACGACCTTTAACTGCAACTTCAGTGTATGCATGCACCAAAACAAATTTTTTCATTTGTTTTTTGCGCCCGTGATCTGTAACCGCAATGTCAGTGTGCTCATGCACCAAAGCACCCTTCCTGTTTTTTTTTTCGTGCCAAACTAGGATTTGTGTGTTCGCGCCGAAGAATCAGTGTGTGTGTGTGTGTGTGTGTGTGTGTGTGTGTGTGTGTGTGTGTGTGTGTGTGTGTTCGTGCTGAAGAGGGATTTCTTGCCTTTGAAAGGGACAGCACCTAACTGTATTAATAGGTAAGTGTGGAGTGAGTGAGTAAGTGCATTCATGAAAGCAAAATGTTTGTGTGCGTGAAAGTAGAAGAGTATGTGTGTGTGTGTGTGTGTGTGTGTGTGTGTGTGTGTGTGTGTGTGTGCATGTGAAATGCAGGTTTTAGTGAAATTTGACCTGAAATGCTGACTTCAGTGAAAATAATGTGATTTTGCCATTACTGAGACAATACAGATTAGAGACTTACTGATATTCATCCTGAAAAAAATGGAAAATCAGAATGTAATTTGAAGTGGTACAGGCAATGAACCAGTAAAGTGATAACTTCAGAATCAATGCACATAGACATACCCAGGAAGATAATCTCTGCAGGATGCTCATACATTTGGCTATAAATACATGAACAGAATATCTGACTACTGAAGAGTAGATACTGAATGTTTTCTCAAAAGCCACAGTTGCTGTTTAAAATAATGTTATTTGGAGAGAACTGAGTTTACTCATGTTACTCAGCTGGTTTGGCAGTACGACTGACAATAGTTATGTACTGTTAGTGCTGGGCTGCATAAAACAACACTTTGTGTGGTTATAGTGCAATTAACTTTTTAAGAAAAGAAATGCAGTTTGCTCACACATACACCAGTTAAAATATAACGGTTACTATGGGAAAAAGTACATCTGTAGAAATGAAGCCTTAAAGTAGACTTTGAGATGATGCATTACCATCTATTTGGGTGAAGCTTGTCTACAAATGGTAATCGCTGTAGGTTAATCAGTTTCTGATGTAGTGAATTCATTTGGAATGAAAGTGGAAGAACTGAACATTATGTAGGTATGGTGATGTAAGCTCTCCACCGACACAAAAGACAAGTCAGTTGTAGGTCTGCTCGAGGTAACTATACCCTTGCAGATAATTTTCTGCCTGAGAACAGTGACCTCAGTCTTAGGATAATTAATTAACTTCAATCTATGGTGAATTTGTATTGCTTTTATATTTACGGAAATATTAGAGTTGTAATTGTCAAGCAGTTCCCATACATAATTTGACATGTGCAAATATTAATAGCAATCACATGTTGTAGTAAAAGAGTTGATTATTGATTAGTTTGATGATGCTGTAAAAATAGTTATTTGCAAGAGGTGTCACTTCTTAGTAGGTCTTTATTGTCAAAGGTGTCAGAGTTTATAGTCTTTTGGAAATTCTGCCATTTGATTTTATTATGCCTTATTTATGTATTTATTGTTCTCTCTGGTATGTTGTGGGTTTATCCCTGTGTATTACATGTTGTACAGTATCAGGTTATTCTAATAACATTTGTGTTGAACAAATTGTCATCACGTCCTCAGGAGAGCATATTGTGCCATTCCCACTGCAGATATGACCATCGTACAATTAAGCATCGGTAACATATGGCACAAAGTATCTTCTGCGTCCAACAAGTGTCCTTTGGCTGTCTAAGAAATCTACAGACTGAATGAAGCTAAAATCCTTTTCAAGTGCTTAGCAATCACCAGTATAGATGATGGTTCTATTTTCACTGTGCATTTCAAAATAAGAAAGGCAGTGTGCTTCTGTTTGTTTTCAAGAGGGGCAGAAGGCTTTTCGGCAATACCTTATCAGAGTATTTGCTGTCTCATAATGTGGCACGAAGATGATTAAGCTATTTTTCCTGCAAAAAGAATGTCAAAAGTCACCTGAACCTCCTAAAGTTCTCCACTCAAGGAAGAAGAACTGGTTAATCAGTTCTGGTGTCCTTTCAAATGCTAGCAGAAAAAAGCAGTGCTTTCTACTTACATTTATGCTAATGCAAAACCTGTTATTCTATCAACTTTCTAAGTCTGTAATAGCAATATTTAAAACTGTCCCTATTTTGGGGCCTTTGTCTCACTTTTATTTATGGCTTTGTCCAGATTTTGTACTCTAAGAGGTTGAGAGGTATGAGTGTACCCAGTGTGACAGTGGAAAATAAGTGGGTAAATCGTACTAGTCATCAGACTTACACAAATGTCCTTTTGTATTGAGTATAAACCTACAGTCACGGTCTACAAACGATGAAGATTTTCTAAGCTTTATGGACATTGTTCATATAATGTGTTTGTGGTAATGTGAGATTTTTTAGCTATTTTCTTGCAGACAGACTTCACAGAATTACTAAAATTGTTAGCAAATTCATTACTGTAATTCTGTGAAAGTGAAGCTTCAGTTGTCTGGTAGGCTGTTATACCCTACATAAGCAATTTTGAAATAACTGGTGTAACTGAATTCAGAATTCTAATTAGGACAGTGAATTTTTATATGATTAGCATATTGTTAAATACTGATGCCCTATTTCAGTTAATTTGATAAATATTTAAAGGTAATATAATGCTTTTTAATGCGTAATGCGTCGCTTGTGGTTGCAGCTTGGGCCAGAGAAGGAGTAACAAACTGGTTTATAGGATTAGACTGATGTTTTGTATGATGGAAATTGTGCGTTGTTTGTTAGTTGCAACACATTTTTCTGTGTAATATTGGCTACTATGGTACCTTGGCTACTGCAAGGGGGGGGGGGTCTTCATATGCTTTTTGCAGGGAAATGCAAGGGTGAGTTTGAACTGCCAGAAGTATATGGATTCTTTCCTATTTTAATGCATTGCTTTTGCTCATAAATTCCCTGACTAGACAGATATTGCAACAGTGAAGTTTATCAACTTAAAGATGTCATTCTGGGTAAATAAAATTGTGGGGATACACAGGTGAGATGGATTCCATAGTAAAGCATGCTACAAGAGTTTAGAGATATTGATTACTAATATGTACAGATGTTCTGCTGTAGGCTAGTGTTTGATTTTTTTATACCTAGGAAGGGGTCCGTACCTGTTTATTTGTAAAATAAAAAAATATATATTAACTAAAATGTTAGATTATGATAGCTTAGAGCCTTCATAACCAGTGATGAGGTAGAGATATATACCCTTCATAACACTCATCCTCTTAGAGCAAGAAATCTGGACAAAGCCAGAAATCATGGGGGGACAAAAGCCCCAAAATAGGGACACTTTTTAAAATATTGCTCATACAAGCTTAGAAAGTTTATAGAATAACAGGGTTTGTATTTTCATGAATTTTCTGAAGGATGTGAAGTCTGAAACTCAAATGTTTCTATTACTTTCTGACATCAATCCTCAATGATTTGCCATTAATTTTCCAGAAGAACACAGTTCTATGAGAAATAGACCAAAAATATGAGACAAAAATCTGGACAGTTGAGAGGTACGATACTATGTGGTATTTGGGAGTAATTAACTTTAATATCGATTGCATTTCAACCACATTTCTCCATTATATGGAATGCTTCAGACATAAATATGTCAACTTCTTGTTTAACAAGAATGCTTTTATTGCAGACTTTCAAATCTAAAACAATGATATGGAAGGTATTTCACATCTCAGTTCTGCAAGTAAAGCAATTTTGGAACTTCACAGTACCTATAAGATATATTTAGACCTGCCAGTGGCTTTCAACCTGTAATGTTTCATGAACTGCCATGTACAACTGTTAAGAGATGAGACTACTGCTTAACAGGGCTCAGCGGCCACACCAGAAGATCCGTGGGAAGCAGTTAAATCAAGTTAAACACTTAGTTCAGACATTTTTTATGTCCAAATGAAGTGTTTTCCTTCTTTCCCAATGCTTTTCTTCATCGGCTGCTCTTTGTATGGTAGCAGTTAGTGACGTCGCTTTCGAAGGTTTATAGCACTTACTACTTTTATATTTTTTTTTTCTTTTTTTTTCTAACTTTTTTATTCATGGGATTAGGTAGCACTCCATGAACTACAAAGTATAATGATCAGGTCTTCCCAAGCATAACCTGGGAAATCATATATTCTCAGCACGAATGTCAAGATTCACCTCTTGAATTTCACTCTTGAGGGGAATTTCATGATATCCACATTTCAAACACACCATTTTGGTTATGACCAGACTGATCATTAATTAATTAATTAATTAATTAATTAATTAATTTTACATTTGTTGACCGGGCTGGTCCAACTGGATATATATCCATTTTCAGTGGAGGCCTGGGGAGAAAAGCTCCACACATCAGAATAGTATTTACAAAACACAGGTACATTACCAACACTTCATTACATTTTAGCTTATGAGTAAGAAAAAAAACATTCCTAGTTACATAACAGGTATGGATATACATACAAAAATATGTAAAGGTAAGTAAAAAAGAGCACAATTAAACTAAAAAGTTGCACACACATTATTGTTAGTAAAAGATTAATGAGCTTGTGCGAGTAAGAAGATTAGTGTCTGGAGACAAGGGATGTAGTTAGCCTGGGTTTGCACAGGGGCGTAACCAGTGTGATTTAAGATATGGCTTGAGTTTGGTTTTAAATAGGGTAATTGAGGGTAAGGAGTCTCCGGCCAGATTGTTGGTTTTACCTACTTGTACCAGTAGTTTATTTGATGAGCGCAGGGTCTTTAGGTTATTGTAGGGAGTGATTAGGTTTGTGAGTATTGGAGTATTTGGAGGTTGATACAGGATCTTATGGGCAATAGTTAATCAGTTCAATAGAATTAGATTTGACAACTCTAACCATCCTAGTTGATTAAGATTGTTGCAATGATGGGTTCTATAGGTAGACCCTGTTGCAAATCTGGCAATGTTATTGTAGGAGATAGCCAGCTTGTTCAGATTGCTTTTACATAGTTTAGTATAGATAGGGGATGCATATAGTAGGGTTCAGATTAAGTGGGTATGGGCAATAGTGGTCCTGGCTAGTAGAGTCAGAAAGGGTTTGATCCTATAGAGGGAATCTAGTTTCTTGTTTACTGTTTTTATAGTGTTATTAATATGGGGCTCAAAGGTAATGTTGTTATCAATTAGTACCCCAAGTAGTTTTGTGGTAGAATCGGGAGATATGATAGTACCATTGCTAGATGTAACAGTGAAGTTCAGTGGGGAGGCCCTGTGGGTGGGAGTGAATAGTAGCATTTTTTTGTTTGGGTTCAAGATGATACATCGGTGAAGGAGCCAATTCTCTACTGTGCTAAATACGTCTTGGGTTAGGGACTGAAGCTGTGATGGTGAAGAGGCTGAGCATATTAATGTGGAATCATCCGCGTACTGGATACAGGTAGCTTGAGGTAATAAAGAGTGTAGGTCATTTGTAAAAATAGAGAAGAGGAGAGGACCCAATATGGAGCCTTGAGGGACACCAAGGGCAATTGGGAGGTGGGAAGACAAGTTATTCTCCCATAGTACAGCCTGTTGCCTGTTATTTAAATAGGATTGGAACTATTGTATAGCAAGTAGAGCCAGTGAGAAGTTTCTAAGTATGTTTATGAGTAGCTGTTGATTGACCATGTCAAAGGCTTTTGGCAGATCAATAAAGAGGGCTGATGATAGACTGTCATTATTACGATTTTTATTACTGCAGTCGGTGAAGGATAAGTGAGCAGAGGTGGTGCTATGAAATGGTCTGAAGCCATGTTGGCAAGGTAGCTAGTAGGTTGTTTTCTAGTAGGTGGTTTAATAGTTGCTTATGAATGCACTTCTCCATGATCTTTGCCAATTGGGATAATATGACTATAGGCATGTAGTTAGATAAATCTTTGGAATTACCACCTTTATGCAGGGGGATGATATGTGAGATTTTCCAGATTGATGGGATATTTCCTTCAGAAATAGTTCTGTTAATGAGGATGGATATGGGGTAGGCTATAGCTTTAGCAGCTTTTTGCAGGTATGCTGCAGGTAGTAGGTCTGCAGAGAGGGTGGTGGGTTTAAGTTTCTGAATAAGGGTGCAGACAAGGGATGTAGAAACAGGTTGGAATTGAAATAGTGGGGGGGGGGCTGTTAGAGATATCAGTGGAAGAAGATATATTGTCAGGGGATAGCTGATTGGCCAGAGATTGAATGGTGTCTGTGAAGAAAGTGTTAAAAGAATTGGCAATTTGGTTAGGGCTGTTGAGATTAGAGCCTGAGGGGGTGGGTGTAATTGAGCGACCTGGGTTTAAAAGTTTATTGATACCAGACCAGAATTTTTGAGGTTTATTTTCGTGGGTTTGTTGGAGGTAACAGTAAAAGTTTCTTTTATCTGACAATATGCCTTTTTTAGTTTCATTTCTTAACTGTCTAAACTTTAGTTGATCTGTTAGGCATTTGGGTTTCTGCCAGCTAGCCCAGAGTTTGTTTCTATGGAGGATTTTTTGTTTGGTAGTTTTGGAGAGCCATGGGGCTGGTTTAGACCTACTTCTAGTTATCCGTGCTGGGGCATGGTAGTCTAGAATGTTTAAAAATTTAGAATTAAAGTATTTAATGGCTTCTTCTAAAGGTAGGTGTTTTAGGGGTGACCAGTCACAAGCTATGAGTTTTTTTTGAAAGCTGTTGGGGTTAAAATTTGTGTTAGACCTTATTGTCTTATAAATGGTTGGGTTTGGGATGTCATTCTTATACCTGTTTAAGAAGGTGAGTGAGTGATCGCTTATATCTTCAGGGAGGGTACCTACTTTGTAAGATTGGTGATGACTATTTGTGAGAATCCAATCTAGGGTGCTGTCATTGTTATTATGTTTATTGGTTCTAGTGGGGGATGTAATGGTTTGAGTAAAGTCATGTAGGTTGATATGGGTAGAAGGATGTTCAGATGTACAACACCCTCAGTTTATATTAAAGTCACCAAGAATTATGGTTTCTTGTGGGTAGGTGGTGGACAGCCAACTTAGGATAGCCTCTAAGGTGTTGATATTATTGCCTGGGGGAAGGTAGATACAAATTATATAAATGGATTTACATTTGTTGAGTTGAATTTTGGAGATAAGAAATTCTGCATTGCTAGTTAGTGGAGGTTTAGAGTCTATGGAGGTCACCTATAATTCAGATTTATATAAAATAGCTATTCTGCCACCTTTCTTAGCATAATGGTCAAGTCTTAGGATACTATAACCTGGGGGAATAACAACAGTATTTTGTATTGCTGGCTTGAGCTATGTTTCAGTGAGACAGAGTATGTCAAATGAATGTACATCCATGAGGGCGTGTAGGTGTCAACTTTATTATTTATGCTTCAAATATTGAGATGGGCTCTCAGGAGAGGGTTAGGGGGTCTGTTAAGCAGGTGTGTATTAATAGAAGTTGGGGTGTTAGGCTCAGTGGTAGTTGTAGAATTTGGGCTAGGGTTTGGATGTATGTCACCATCAATTAGGGAGTGAACTTGTATTGTCAGAGTGGGTTTTAAACATTTACATATTAGGTTCTGGGATTTCCTAGCTCTAGGGCTGTAGTATGTGATGTGAGTGATTCTATTAAATTTGGCTGATAGATAGTTTGATGGATAGAATGTTTTATTATGGCTATGAGGGATTATAAGTGTTGGTGTGGATGTTTGCTTTATGGGGTTATGAAAGTGTAGGCAGTTAAGGTGTTCATAGAAAGTAAGTAGGTAAGGTATAACTAAAATAGGTAGGAGTGATAGTAGGAGTAAGGGCTTCAAGTGTGTAAGGGTAGTATTAGGTGGCATTGTAGAAGTATTGTGTGTAGGTTACTATACAGGGATTAGTACAGATAGTCTAGTAAGGTAATGACTAGTGGGAAGTGGGTTGCAGCACTTTAAGGGGTTGGAGCATGTGATTGGTTGTATGGATAGGGGGTGTGGTTAGTGTGTATAAATGTAGATGCACTGGGGGCGGGTGGGAATTGGGGGCAGGGTAGGGGAGCAGAGTGAGCCCGCAGGGCGAACGGAGCAGGTAGAGCCACAGAAGGAGTGAACCCTAGGAGAACAGTCAGTAGAGAGCTGATTGCTAAGGTAAGTGTAGGTGGAGAAAGGTGGGAGGTAGGAGCCTTGGTAGTAGGGATAGTGGGCAGGGTAGCTGAGTGATGTAGAGTAAAAAGATAGAAGGACAGAGTGGGACTATAACTCAACAAGATATGAATACTATATTCTTGTGAGTTATGTTTCAAGACAGAAGGACAGATCTAGGATAGGGGTGCCATCTGGTAGCCAAAGGCTGTATAGTAACAATAGCTTCTCTTAGGAGGTAGCAAGTCTAGGAATTTGAAGAGGGGAGGATATGATGTATTTACAAGGGTATAGGAGGGCAGGTAGGCTAAAAAGCAGGAAAAAAAAAAGGTTTTGGCTGCTGGCCGCTCTAGCAGGGGAGTGTACTTTAAGACCTGATGTAACTTATACAATGTTGTTTCTACTGACAGAAGTTATAAAACACATACTTTCTTCTATTTTATTGTCCTTGAGTGGCTGTTGCTCAGGGTGAGAAATGAGTCAATTCCTTAGCTTTGGGTGAAGACTGCAGTTATAAGATGGTTTAAGGTTGCTGGTCAACAAGACAGGGCAGTTCCTCAGCTTTAGTGCAGTACAAGCAGGTAGGGCAAACATAGTGCGTACACTGGAGGTAGGGATGCACAGCAGCCAAGGGCTAGACCGAGGTGTAATAATCTTCTTTGTCTATTAAATAAAACTGAAGTGTAGATTAATGTGCTGAGGAAACAACGTCTACATAAAACAGACTTGTTAACTGCCAAATATGTATAAAAAACTTAAATTTTAATAAAACACTTCACACTTGTCAGAAAGAATGTCCCTGGGATTCAGAAACATCATCTACATGACCACTCAGTGGCTAACTTCTGAGGTAAAAGTAGCATGATGCAGACTGAAATAATTAACAATGTTATCGGAAGCAAATAGTGACACGGAAATTGATTGATTAAAGAATCCACTGCAGAAAAATGCACAGGAAAGATAAAGAGGAGGATAGTATGACAATGGTCAAGTGACAAGTGGATCTCTGGAGCATGCATGTAATCTACCTGTGACTTTGTACAACTACACTTTCAAGGTTGTGCCATTACAAGCACTGCTGACAGCCATAAGAAGGGCTTCCTAACAAAATCCTTACCAATTTACTCATACTGATGGGGAAGGGAAGGGTGTCTAGGACAGTCAGAAAGCAGAGATAGGGGACGAGTAAATAAAGTGGTACACTGAATGGCAAGAGAAAGAAAAGTCGGGAAGCAAGGGTAGTTTCTTTTTTCTGTGGACAGATATCCATTTTCTTTTTTAAGAAGAGTAGATGTGGATATACGTAAGGGGAAGGGATAGGCATAAAAGAGGATATAAGGATGTCAGCAGGGGCAGACAAATAGAGCACAAATACTAACATGGGAGGTGCTGACATAAAAAGAGTAGAACACAAAGAAGTCACCTACAGATAGAGGGAAGGACAAATGATGACTGGGGGATCTGACTACAAACTGGGGCACCTGATTAACAAAATGTTCCTATTTTATTGTGTTTCTATAGTGTTACTTTAAAATACATTATTTTGAATTCGGCTTGAAGAAAAATTTCATGAGGAGCAACCCTGGCCCACATCATCCATGTAGACAGCTTCACCCCCTACACATGCTTCTTAAAATCATTTCAAATGTTGCTGCACATTTTGCAAAGGGGGACTGCCCTTTCACAAAACAATTTGAAATGCATTTTCATTCTCATGACACTTTGCACTCATGGCATTCATAGCAAATATATGCTTCTTGTTTGTAGACCTGGGATACTGTCCATTATCATAACAAGGCAAAGAAAGAAAGAACAGACAATATGCAGTGTTATGGACGTAAAACATTGTTCTTACATTTTTGTCACAGTATTTAAGTACACTTTCCATGACAGTCTGCAAGGATGAAAACTCTATTATTTATTTATTTATTGTTATATACTTTTGTTGAGGATATTAAATTACACAGTTGAAGTTAGAATTGACATTGTATGTGAAACTCCATGATAAACTCAAGTGTTAAGAACATTACAAAAATAGCAATAAAAGTTAACATGAAGAAAACCAAAACCATGTATCAAGGAGAACTGCCCAACGGCAAAATGATTTAGTTGTAAAGAAATAAAGTGAGGTGGATAATTTGGAGAAATAATAGCGTTAAACAAGGGGAAAATGAGAGAAAGAGAAGGTTTTGATGAGCTAAGAATGCAAAAGGCAGAAGTGGGAAAACAGATTAGGGAAGGCAATGAAAAGATAGAGATGACAGAAAAGTGTTGACAAGCCCATTATAGAGGCTAAGCATTCAGAGGAAGACTAGTCCAGAAAGCAAAGAAGGGAGATAAAAGTCTGACCAACATGTCCAGGTGGCACCGTTATTCTGTGTGATGCCCCAACACTGGCCCAGTAATCAAGGAGCCTTTATCCTCACCACTGGCAACAGGGGGGGGTGTACACACTGGGAGGATATCAAGTATACACACAGTGAAGTACAATTTCCAGTAAGAGCATAAAGAGATCACAGTCAGTCTGGGGCTGGTTTCTCCTTCTTCCTCCTGATCCCCAATAAGACTCCCTATTGGCACAGCTATAGGGTTGAAATCTCATCTGAGTGGCCAAACTAAGATCTCCAGTACCCTCTCTGTCTAACCAGTGCTTTGTGTTCCTGCCCAAGTAGCTGACACACAAACACATTGAGATTTGATTTATATACAAACACACACACATGCTCACACACACACACACACACACACACACACACACACACACACACACACACACACACACACACACTCCTGGGAAAGGCTAGCACAGGTTTACTAGATATGCCCCCTTCTGCCCAGACTATAAGGTAGTTTCCACTGCCACCAGCCACTACTAATCAGCTACTTTAAGGCCCTTAACAAAGGGTTTCCAATCCTACTGTGTAAAGTTGCTATTAATCCAAATGGTAGTCTGACCAAGAGCAAGGCTATTTAGGAGTGGCCTGTACAGTGCCACTAAATAGATATGCAAGTACGCTAAGAGCTTAAATATCTCTAAACAGACAAGCCACAATCACAAGGTTTAAATATATTTAATAATAAATAATAAAAGAACAAGACAATACTCAGTAAGTAATCAGTTACATCAGAGTTCAAAATCACAGGAAATATTTAAATCAACATTGCTGTACAGTCTCAAACAAATGCAGAAATCATCTAAACTAATCTTCACTATATTCCTCTCTGAATCTAAAAGAGTTACTATCCCCTAAAGACTTACTTACAGCAAGGCAAGTGCAGAAGGTGGTGATGAGTGGATGTACTTGTTAGGTCAAAGACAAAATACAAAATGCCCAGCCTCTCCCTAAATTAATATCAAATATTACTGCTGGGTTAGCTTACATGACATCACCTTCTGTCACCTGACTTCAGTTCCCGAGCTAAACCCCTTTATCAGAAACTAACAGAATTTTAGCATCTCTCTGTGAAATATATATATATATATATATATATATATATATATATATATATATATATATATATATATATATATATATATATATATATATCAGATGTTTGCAGATCCTGGAAGTCATAAAACAATAAAACACATCTACATCTTAAACCTAGTAATTACTTCTCTTTCAGGACAATACAAAAAAATTCTGTCTCTAGACATTGTGTCTGCTACTGCACTGAAACTGAGAGATAACATCTCTTTTATTACGTGGTTATTCAACAATTTAATTTCAACTATTTTCTCTGAATTTTTTTAAGTTAGCCTCCTGTGTTCCAGTTTCCATTAAAAATATACATTTACCAACAGTCACAATGATGCAGGTACATTCCTGTCCTATTTCAGTAGTGCATGCTGTGGTTACATTTTAACTCAGTACTTCACACACACTTCTGTATAAATCATATCAATATTCACAAATGACATAGAATTATTTACAAAATTCCAGATAGCTGGGCTGGCAGTAATTCCTTGTGTCACACTCCCCCCCCCCCTCCCGAAAACTCAAGATAGTTTTTCAAGTGACCCTTGAGAAACATTGCATGGGCCTATCTGGGAATAGCTTACCTCATTCCCTGTCTTGAGAGCCCATCTGCATTGGTATTGCTAACCCCACTGCAGTGCTCCACTGTCATATCAGATGCTTGCAACACTAGAAACCACCTTAGTAGCTTGGCATTTTGCTGGCTGGCTCAATGTAGCCATGTTAAGGGATTGTGGTCTGTAACTACAGTGAATTTCCTTCCATACAGATAAGACTGAAGTTTTTGCAGTGCCCACACTATGGCTAGACATTCCTTTTCTACAGCTGCATAACATTCATCCCTGGGTTGCAGCCTATGACTAAGATATACCACTGGGTGTTATTCTCCCTCTGAAGAGACCTGGCTGAGTACAGCCCCCACCCTCATGGTTTGAAGCATCCACCTGCACAACACATTATTTACTGTAATCTGGACTGGCTAACACAGGGGGTCCTTCCAAAGCTCCTTTAAGCTTCTGGAATGTCTGCTCACATGCTGGGGTCCACACTACCCTATTTGTCTTGTTTTTTCCTTGTTGGGTCTGTGAGGGGGGGAGCTGTGGTACTATAATTTGGAACAAACTTTCTGCAGTATCCTGCGGTTCCTAAGAATGCCCTCTCCTGCTTTTTGGTAACAGGGTTAGGCCATGCCTGAATAGCTTTCACTTTGGCAAGTTCTGGCCTGATCTTACCATTCCCCACTCTATGACCCAGGTTGGTGACCTCTGCCATACCTACCTGATATTTGCAGGGCTTAATTGTCAACCCTGCCCTCAGTAGTCTGCCCAGCACCTCCTTGACATGCTGAAGGTGCTCTTGCCAGGAATGGTTGTAGATGGCAATATCATCTAGGTAAGCAAGGGCAAAATCTCCTGCTCCTGGTAGGATACGATTTATCAGCCTCTGGAAAGTCACTAAGGCATTTTTCATCCCAAAGGGCATCTTCGTGAACCCATACAACCAAAAGGAGTCACAAAGGTTGACCTCTCTCTAGCACTGGGAGTCAAGGGCACCTGTCAGTAACCCTTGGCAAGATCAATAATGGTAAGATACTTAGCCCCACCTAGCTGCTCTAGGGCTTCATCTGTCCTAGGCATGGGGTAAGCATCTGACTCTGTTTGACTATTTGATTCCTGTATTCCACACATAACCTGGTGCTACCATTCTTGTTTGGTACCAGCAAGGAGGCCCAGGGACTGCTGGACTCCTGAATTACCCCCAGTTCCAACATTTCCTGTATCTCCTCCCTCAGAGTCTGTTTGACCCTCTCATGCACCCTATAAGGGGCCTGAATAATAGGCCTTTGGTATCCTGTATCCACATGGTGCTGCACCAGGTGGGTGTACCCTGGCTTCCCAGTGACCATGTCCCCAGACTCCTGTAACACTGCTTGGATTTCTCAAACCTGGGTAGAGGATAGCTGCTGGGACATTGCTACCCCTTCCACCGAGGTGTCAGTCCGAGCCTCACTGAGGGGATCAGTCACCACATCCCCCTCAGCCTCCTCCTGCCATCCACTGCAGATACTCAGCACAAGGGCAAGGGCCTCCCTATCATGGTAAGGTTTCATCATGTTAACATGGTATAATTTATGCCCCTGCCTCCTGCCTAGCAATTCTACCATGTAGTTAACATCACTGACCTTCCTTATCACCTTGTAGAGTCCCTCCAGCCTGAGTATTCCTGTCATACCAGACCTTTTTCTACTGTTGGGCTTCTGCCAGGTTCTCCTGGGCCAAGCCCATGAGTTCCCTGAGCCTTATTCTGAAGTTTTGGGCATATGCCACAACAGACTCCTTGTTGGATTCACACTCACCCTCCCACTCATCATGAATCATATCTAGAGGTCCCTTCACCCTATGCCCATACAGCAATTGAAAAAGGTGAAAAACCTGCGGATTCCTGGGGAGCCTGTCTGTAAGCTAACAACAGATGGGGCACATATTTGTCCCACTCCCTCTTGAACTTGTCTACAAATGCCTGTAGCATCATCTTGAGTGTAGAGTTTAGCCTCTCAATAAGACCATTAGTCTGGGAGTGGTATGGGGTGGTCTTTAGGTTATTCACACCACAGTGCTTCCACAGACAGGCCAGTAGGTGAAATTGGCACCGATGTCAGTCAGTACTTCTTTTGGAAAACCTACCCTGCTGAAAATCTCTAACAAAGCATTTGCCACATTTTCTGCCTCAATGGAGGACAATGCCACTGCCTCAAGGTATTTGGAAGCATAATCTACTACCACTAGGATATTCATCTTCTCTGTGGTACCTGGGGTACCCAGAGGTCCCACAATATCCATAGATACCCTCTGAAATGGCTTCTCAATCACAGGCAAAGGCATCAAAGGAGCTTTCACCTTGTCTCCCGCCTTGCCTACCTTTTGAAATTGCTTACAGGTCCTGCAGTGCCCTGTTACATCTCTAGAAATCCCAGGCCAAGAAAAGTTCTGCATAATATGTCTTGGTACACTTTATGCCCATATGACCTGCAAAGAGAATGTCATGGGCTATGGCTAGAAGTGTCAGACAGTAGGCTCTGGGCACAACCAACTGCTGTATTCTCTCACCCTATAGCCCTCCCTCAGGGGACCACTCTCTATACAGTAACCCTTTGTACCAGTATACAGATTCCCCTTTTCCTTTAGAATCAGGTGCCTCACTAGCTACCTCCCTTAAGCCTTGTAATGCAGGGTGTGAGAGCTTAGCCTGTTTCAACTCTCTCTTTGTAACCATTCCCAGCTCCCCTTCCACAGGAAGTCTGGCATCCTCTGATAGAGGTGCCTCACTGTCAGCCTGGGTACTACTACTCACCTCTGCCATTGCAATCACTCTGTCCAAGGGAACAACAGTACTCCCAAGCAGCTGTGGCTCACCTTCAGTCTCACTGCTACTGGGTAACTCCCTCCCTGAAGTAACCACCTCACCAGTCTTGACTGCAAGTGTGCGGCCTGTCTGGTTCTCCCCCCAGGCTATTAGACCCACATGCTTGTCTCCAAGCCTGACTGCGTGTAATTGCATGCATACATGGTACTGCATTATCAAAATCATTCCCTATCAGGACATCTGCAGGGATATCCTCAAACACACCTACTTGCTTGCTTCCTTTTCCTCCCTCCCAGTCAAGGTGAACCTCAGCCAAAGGTATTTGGAATGGGGTCCATCCTAAAGCTCTGACTGAAGTAGACTGCCCAAGCAAGTAGTGCACCTCTTTAACCATTGAAAGCTTCACAGTGGTTAGGTCAGAGGCTGTGTCTCTCTTAGCAGTGGCCTCTTTCCCATCCACTAAGATAGGATATAACCTGTTGAGGTAGTTTGGTACCCTTGTTGTCTCTATGACAACTTATTGCTGGCATTTTGTCATTCCCACTTACTGGCTCTCCCACCTTTTGTTCCCCACCTTGCCTCCGTGGGTATCTATATGCTACATGGCCCCACTCATTGCACTTAAAAAGTTTAACCCTTGGTCCTGGACATGTACCTCGACTAGTGGCTTCCCCTGCTAATGGCGGACACTATTGGGGTGGTCTAAGCTGCCCACCATGGGTTCCCTTAGACCCATGAGCAGCATTGAGTATCCCTTTCTTGTGCAGTGGTGCCCTGCTTGCTAGGAATAGGTCTCCCTTCTTTCCTAACTCATCTGCAGTACTGCATTGTCTATCTGCTACCAGATTGTTATGTCCTCAGTCAAAGTGCTAAGGGCTTATTCCCTCACCAAAAGGTCTGCCAGACCTTTAAAAGTGGTGACCTGACATCCACTCACACACCTATGGAAATAAGTGCTTAGTTCAGCAATATATTCACACACACTTCCGTCTGCCTTGCATCTGTGCTCACAAAACTACTTCATGTAAGTCAGTTTTTTTACAGTATTATAATTTAAGCAATCAGTATTTGACAATTTAGAAATAGAAGTTACAGCTTTACCATGGAGTAAGGGGGTCAGGAACCATAGCCAGAGCCCTTGGTCAACATTATACTGTTTACATACCCTTTCAAACATATGAATGAAACTATCAAACCTATCCTCCTCTGTAAATTGTGGAAGAAATTTACTGACTTTTATTGCTTCAGGGGTTCAGTCACCCCCTTTCCTATTACCTCCATGACCCTGGCGAAGAGTCAGCATCTCCTTTTCATGCTGCCTCTGCCTCTCATTTTCCTCAGCTTCCAGATGTCATAGTTCCTCTGCTGCTTCTATTTTCAAACACTTGGCCTCCAGTTCAAGTCTCTTAACTCCAGAAGGATTTTTAAATCCTCTGTGGAAAGGTTGAACTGCCCATTTTCTGAGAATGGTATGTCTCCATGGCAAGCCTGGTTGTCCTCCTGATTGCTGGTCTGTGAAGCAGCTGTGCCCAAGGTTACAATCACTTCTGCCTTAGTCAGGCTGGCATGCACCAGTCCTTTAGCCTGGCACATATCAGCCAACTGGCTCCTTTGTCAGCTTGCCATACTCTTCTGCTGACATGCTTGCCTGCTCTCCCTGACTAAATAAGCTAACAAAATAAATAAATAAAACAATTGTGATATGAAACTCTGAATGTTCACTGTGTGGCTGATTGAGAGTACAAACACCTTCCTTAGTGACCACTGTTTACAGGCTACATTAATTCAATATCCACACCACTACAAGCCAATTAATATGTGCTGTGGATATCTCACTACTGCCAACTAATTAATATGTGATGCCCCATCACTGGCCCAGTAATCAAGGAGCCTCTATCCTCACCACTGGCAACAGTGGGGGGATGTACACATTGGGAGGATGACAAGTACCACGGTAAAGCACAATTTCCCTTAAAAGCACACATAAATCACAGTCAGTCTGGGGCTGGTTTATCCCTCTTTCTCCTGATCCCGAATAAGACTCCCCACTGGCACAGCTATAGGGCTGAGATCTCAGCTGAGTGGTCAAACCAAGATCTGCAGTACCCTGTCTGTCCAACCAGTGCTTCATGTCCCTGCCCAAGTAGCTGCCACACAAACTATTTGAGATTTTATTTATTTACAAACACATACACACACACTCACACACACACACACACACACACACACACACACACACACACACACACACACACACACACACACACACACACTCACTCCTGGGAAAGACTAGCACAGGTTTACTAGCTATGCCTCCTTTTGCCCAGACTATAAGGTAGTTTCCACTGCCACCAGCCACTACTTATCAGCTACTTTAAGGCCCTTAACAAAGGATGTCCAATCCCACTGTGTAATGTTACTATTAATCCAAATGGTAGTCTGACCAAGAGCAAGGCTATTTAGGAGTGGCCTGTACAGTGTCACCAAATAGATATGCAAGTACTCTAAGAGCTTAAATATCTCTAAACAGACCAGCCACAATTAGAATGTTTAAATATATTTAATAATAAACAATAAAAAGAACAAGACAATACTCAGTAAGTAATCCATTACATCAGAGCTCAAAATCACAGGAAATATTTAAAACAACATTACAGGACAGTCTCAAACAAATGCAGAACACATCTAAACTAATCTTTACTATATTCCTCTCTGAATCTAAAAGGGTTACTATACCCTAAAGACTTTCTTACAGCAAGGCAAGTGCAGAAGTTGGTGATGAGTGCTTGTTCTTGTTAGGTCAAAGACAAAATACAAAATGCCCAGTCTCTCCCTAAGAGAGTTCTTAAATTAATATCAAATATTATTGCTGGGTTAGATTGGATGACATCTCTTTTTGTCACCTGACTTAAGTTCAGAAACTAACAGAATTTTAGCATCTCTGTGAAAAATACATATCTCTCAGATATTTGCAGATCTTGGAAGTCATAAAACAATAAACACTTCTACATCTTAAACCTAGTAATTACTTCTCTTTCAAGACAATACAAAAACTTCTAGCTCTAGACATTGTGTCTGCTACTGCACTGAAACTGAGAGATAACATCTCTTTTATTACATGGTTATGAAACAATTTAATGTCAACTATTTTCTCTGATTTTTTTAAGTTAACCTCCTGTGTTTCAGTTTCCATCAAACATATACATAGAAGTGGTCACAATACTGCAGGTACATTCCTGTTCTATTCCACTAGGATGTGCTGTGGTTACATTTTAGCTCAGTACTTTACATACACACTTCTATATAAATCATATTAAAATTAACAAATGACATAGAATTATTTACAAAATTCCAGAGAGCTAAGCTGGCAGTATTTTCCTGTGTCACACTCTGCATCTCATTATGAATCAGCAAAATGCAACAGGCTAGTAACTTTCAGAAGATCTGCAAAAACAGTGAGACCTGGATGTAAAGGTTAGGATGGACATGATTCAAAAATAACATGAATAGTACTTCACATGTAGGGGATGGGAAACATAAAGTGCATCCTTCCTAAGGTAGTAACAGTTGAAAGCCAGTGAGGGTCAGGAATTTCTGGTGGACAAGAAGAAGAAGGAAGCCTACCATTTATCTGCAATAATCATTTTTCCATTATGCAGAGCAAGAAATGCAATCATTTTTATATTCCATTAAATTCCATGTTTCTGTGGTGTTTGAAAAGTAGGGAGATAGTGAAACAAACATGATGTCTTGTTTGCAACGAAATAGCTTATGTCACAGAGCAGTGTTAACAGAGAATGTCACAGGGCAGTGAAGTCATGAACCCTGGTTCACAGGTCATATCAAGTGATATCTTAAGTGCATTAATGTGCATATGGTAAATACAATTCGAAGACACCAGTATGCACAAGAAGGTATTAACACATCATAAACAAATTCTGCACATTGAACTACACAAGAAATTGTGTAGCAACATGCACAGATAAAGTCCTAAGCAATATACACCACACACTGTGGACTAGATGCATACAAACAGACCCCGCTGGATCAAAAGTGCTAAAGGCTAGTGAGTACAGTATTGCCTCCCTCATAGGTGAAGCAGTAGGGCAGATGGTAGCAATATCCCCTAACACCACCGATATCCATTGTAAGAGGAGTGTAGGGCACAAGGAAACAGTTGCACAGGACACACTAATAGTACTAAGTAATACAAGCAAAGGCACAGGGATGGCCAAGCATGGATGACAATGATAATGTAATGGAAGGCTAGCAGTGGAAGAGCATATCATAACCAGGTCAAAGAGACAAAATATCTAGTGGATGTACCCCCATATCAGCAAGTGCACAGGGATGGCAACAGGCTTTGCCATCCTAGGGCAGAATATCCCACCAGCAGCTGCATGGAACACAGTCAAGAAATGACTCCACTTGTAAGGAATACAGATGGACTCACATAGGGGTTAGGTAATTAGAAGAAGCACATATACCCCATATTTACATACGCCAGTGGAATGGATATGCAACAAAAATTAAGTATGTAGTCATGAGCTGTGTAGTAGCCTAGAAAAAAAACAGCATGACAACACTGGGCCACAATGTGTCACAACCAGCACACATTCCTGCACAGATAAAGAAAACTGTGCTGCCACAGCCTAACAGATCCTAAAAGGTATGCTGCACCATCATCTTTTGACTCAAACCAACAATGATGGCAAGTTGTAGGTCCCCAGTCAACCCAGCAGTGCATCCATATATCTCACATCATGAAAGATGGCACCATTCATATCACCAAGCAGTTGCACCATTACCTCATATCATGACAGATGGTACCATTCATATCACCAAGCAGTTGCACCATTCAAAGTTCACCAAGCTCCTTCTGAAAACTGAATGGCCAGTTCCACAGTAACCCTTGACCTGTACCATAGAACTTCCACCATCCCCCTCTGCCTTTTGCCTCCATTATTCACACTCCTGGTGAACTTGAAATACGCAAGCAGCAAAACATACAGCCACATTCAGACGTACATATCTTCTGCATACAGATATAGTAACAAACAGTACACATGGCACCTAAACAAAGCAATATCAGTGAGATATAACCAGAGGTAACCAAATATCAGGATAGGCAGCAAAACAGGTATTGCCATTGCGATACATAGCCAACACTGTGGATATTGGAGAATGTAGCAAACATAAGGTCTAGCATGGTATGAAACATCACAGTGATATGCAAAAATGTATACTTGTGGCAGTGTAACCATACTGGTCATGCCTAATAGAGCTAACTATAGATCTATATTTATTTATTTATTTATTTTACATTTGTTGACCGGGCTAGTCCAGCTGGATACATATCCCTTTTCAGCAGAGGTCCGGGGAGAAAAGCTCCTCGAGAGTACAGAACAGTATTTTACTTAATTCAAAAGTAAACTAAAAACAATTCAAAGTTTAACAGGTGGAAGTAACATATATAGTTAAGCTAATTTAGTACATGAAAGAATATATTGGAGTAAGTAGTTAGGAAAAATAAGGAAATGTGTACAGTTCAAAGCACATTTGATGTAGTATCTTATGCTAAGTATATATATTAACATAGTAGGGAGACAGAAAGTCATATTTTGATATAAAAGAGAGTCCAATAAATTGAAAGGAAAATATACTTCTATATGGAGAATCAGTGATGGAAATCCATGCAATCTGAAATACAGAGTAAGAGAAAAGTATGCAGTTATGTACATGGCATAGATGTAGTGTCAGAACCATTACAACACACATTCAGAAGTGCCTAGTGATATCAAAGAACCATATCTGCTACACTAACCGTATGCTGTGGTTTAAATATCCATATGACAGTCCAGCACAACATGTACTGGGATGCAGATGGCAGCTGCTGCACAGAAATTCACATGGTCTATGACTGAAGGTGGTATGTAGTTATTATGAATGACACACCATGACATAATAGACTCTGTACTGATCGCAGTGCAGAGGTAAATGGTGTCAAACCACACCAGTATGGCACCAGGCACCTCACATGCAATAGGGTATTGCTATATATAGTATGCACTGCAAAGTCACACTTAGCATATCATGTTCATTCACCATATAGTATTCATCCACTGTTGATGACGATATGCTATTGTGAACTACAGAGTTATAGGCACTGACATTCTCCACTATATCATTTTTATATCACATGACATCATCACTGATGCGCCATTTCAAACTACAGCATAATGGGCACTGTCAAGCACTCCTATACAGCACTACACTGCCTGATGTCATTAGCAATAAGCCATTAGTCACTACTGAACAGTAAGGACTGCCACCCACCCTTATGCCACCAGTAGAGTGTCTACAATCATCACTGACATGTTATTGGAAAGTACAGCAGAGTGGGCAGTGATGCCCACCCATATGCCATCCCTGAAATGCTAAAAGTCACTAGTAATGCATCAGTGGGAACTATAGTTTGGTGTGTGCCCCATAACACCCCACAGTGCCTGACATTGCCACTGATGTACCATTTGGAAGAGTGATATGGTGAGTACTGATGCATAGCCCTTCCTTTCGACTTTCAGGTTTGCGAGTGATACGCGATCAACAGCTACAGTGGTGAGGAAAGCACTGGTACCCACCCTATATCAGGTACATAATGTCCTTTATTATCTCTGATG
The DNA here is from genome assembly GCF_019279795.1 of Protopterus annectens. Lineage (NCBI taxonomy): Eukaryota > Metazoa > Chordata > Ceratodontiformes > Protopteridae > Protopterus > Protopterus annectens. Next base: position 394,610,261 of record NC_056742.1, read on the forward strand.
TTCATCTGGGAGCTAGGCTATGTTAGGAAATGTCACCCACCACTGTATCACCTCTAAGGTGCCTGACATTGTCAATAATATGACATGTGGTTGTATTGCATGGTGTGCACTGAAGCCTACCGTATATCACCCCTGAAACACATCACCAGAAACATGGAGAAGAGATTTATATTATGTTACTTGTTCACACACCTGTAGTGCTTATTGCCGCTGTGTATGACTTATCAACTATGGATTCATCGCAGTTGTTGTTCTAATGATTCTTTTATAGATGCTGGACTCTTCTGTTCTTCATTAGTGCATGCTCACCAGAAAAATAAATGTGAACATAGGCAAGGTCATGTGTTATGGGTGACAAGGCCAGGATAGAGAATGCATAACACAAAGTATATTTTATTTTACATTTGTTTACTGGGAAAGTCCGACTTGGAACAAAGCCAATTTTCAGTGGAGGCCTGGGGAGAAACGCTCTAGACACATGTCTTTGTGATGTGTGAGGAATCCGGAGCACCCGGAGGAAACTCACAGGAACGCAGGGAGGACATGCAGACTCCACACAGAAGGCACTCCAGCCAAGAATCGAACCAGGGACCCTCTTGTTGTGAGGTGATAATGCTAACGCTGCACCACTGCACTGCAGGATTCATGTCAAGGCCTCAAGGGAGCAAATATACCTCCATTAACAGCAAAATAAATAAATAAATAACATCCATTTATAAAAATACAAGCCTTTTTGAACTGTTTGGGCCACATGATCCAGCCCCATCACCAGTTACTGTAAATATACTAACTATAAGACAGAGTAACATAAAGATAATATAATTTCTCAGTTAACAGCATATTTCTTCATTCATTTTGCGTGCCTTTGGAATTTGCAGAAATAAACCATTCCTTCTCCATAAATCACTTGATAGATATAATAATCTCTCAGTGACAATGCCCCATCTTTTTAATTATGTTATTTTTATATCCAGTATATAAATTTGTCATCCACAAATTTATAATACTTGTATTAACTAACAGAAAGGTTGTACAGAAGGAATACATTTCATGTTTGATTGAAGCACTTTCTCATTGCTGACTGCTCTCAGAATCAGTTCTTCTTGATTCTAAAATAAATATACCTATATTTAGCTTTCCACTGCTTGCCTTTCTTCTCATGCTAGTGTAACTTGTTTGGGAATACAATGTTCTGCATATTTTTACAATTCAAGATACCTGATAAAGACTGCAATACGGTGGTGCCCTGATAAGGCATCCACCTATCTGTAGTGCTGGTACTTAAACTAACAAACTTGATGGGGTCAGTCACTGCTTAATGGCCTAAGTGAACATAAATTTCTCACTGTATCTTGGCATGCCTCCCTGACAGATGGAGTCATGCTGTGCTATTTTGTGTCACTTCTGAACAACCTCCTAGTGTTTTTCAAGGTCAAACCTCCTGAGTTTATGTAGGTAAGAGCTGTTAAAAGATCTGCACTAGAATACATTTATTCCCTGGTAATTTGTCTAATTTTTATAACCTAAGATGGAAACTGCTGTTGATTTTAAAAGGACCAGCTGTTGTCTGTTGTACAACTGTCTGATATATTTTAATTCAAAAAGCATACAAGCCAGGAAATGAGTTTTGTATATTCCCCTTACATAAATGGAGAGGGGAATCTGCAGAAGAGAAAAAATCAGTACAATCAGACACAGATATAAAGGGCCCCAACAGATCTATCTTCATATTTTCATGTCTCTTTTAATTGTCCTCTATATTTAGTATTTTCTCCCCGTCCTGACAGCTCTTTCAACCTCTCTCCTCTGCTGTGCTGATAACAACAGATGCTGTTTAGCATCAAGTGAACTATTCCTGAGTAGGCCTACCATGCTGCTCGGTCAGAAATTCCCTGTAAATCAAAACATAAATAATATAAAAAAGTAACACAACAGCTATAATCCACAATACATACTTGTTCTGCTTCTGTAATTACAGCAGTTTATTCTATGCTCTGTTTATAAATACAGTTCAGATCTATCATTTGGATACATTAACATTTACAATGTTGTGGTAACTTGTGATCAGACTGCTCCCCCTAGAGATTTTAATTTTCTTTCCTTTTTTCTGTAGTCATTTCCTCCTCTTTAAAGTAACCTGTTGTGATGAAAACTAAACCTAAAGTTTGCACAAAAATATTTAGTTTCACAAAAGCCCAGTCTTCCCTTTTTATTTTATCACTTTTTGGGGTTATAGCTTGCAGCAAAATCAGTTTTAGAAAACAATAACCACATAGTTGGCATCTCTGCAGAGGACACTTGAGCCTTTACATTTACCTTGAGATGATGTTACACAATGGACTTGAAGTGGACATAACTCTGTGTTGCTAAACTGGAGCTCTCCCTCCATAGGTAAGTACTTATAGGATCATGGGAAGTTACTAGGTTAATGGCTCTAAGGCTCTTGCAAGCCTAACCAAGTTCTACCCTTATTTCCATGATGCCCCTGTCCAACAGGGACACAGGTGGAACCCCTGGGGTGAATTTACGGTTACCCATCCAATCGTCCAGACTGCGTTTGAAGAGGCCAATGAGGTGTTCTGTTTGACATGAAGTGGGAGTCTGTTCCAAAGGTATGGTAACCTCTGTGAGACAAATCTGTCCCTCAAGCAGGCTCTATTAATGTCACATACCAGGCTAAGTTTAGAGTGAGTAACCCATGTACCATTTGACTTACGGAGATGCAGCATTTCCAGTAAAGCAGGGTCAGAGATTGCCTTGTATGCAAGGCACTGCTTGTCTCTGAGTAGTCTGTATGAAAAAGAATAAAGTGACAGTGATTTCAGATAATCCACACAGGACAGATGCTGAAGACCTAGAATTTTCCTTGATTGATGATTATATATTAGCCCTAAGGGATCATACCATAAATAATTTCTGGGGATCCATGCACTGGATAAAGCATTTACAAGCTGACTCTGTCCATTAGTAGTACAGGGTGCAATCCTAGGGTAAATTTTGTTTCACATCCGTAGATCTAAGTTGCACTTGAATATGGACAGGGATGAACTTTGTTTTATGTGGATGGGGAGCCTATTCCACAGCAGAGGTATCCCCTGTGAGATAAACTTTTCCCTCCAAACCATTCTGTTGATGTTTCAGAAGAGGTTTAGATCCCTAGACTGAGTATTTCTGATGTCATTTGACCTGCTGATGTGCACTAAATCCATCAGTAGTAGTTTGGAGGATGGCTGCTAGCAGTGTAGGATACTAAATATAGTGACAGGGCTTTGAGTCGGTCCATGTGAGACATATTGTTTAGGCCATGTATCCTTTTAGTACAGTATCTCTGTGGGAATTCCAGCTGTTGCATGCGTCTGGATAGATACACACCAATGGGGGCATTGTATTCAATGACTGGCCTAATGAAGGGTGAGAAAAGAGAAACAATGACATCTCTAGATCTAGACACAATCCCACTGTTTATAAGCTGTGCAATATAAAAGGAATTTCTTACAAAAAGGGACACATGTTGGTCAAATGCTGTCCACATAAGTTCCAAAATCCCAAACAACTGGGTCAGCTCTTAGGGTTGTATTTTCAATATGGTAGTTCCCTGGGGTAGATGACTTCCAAAGGATACAATTATGCAATTTTTGTCATTTAGTTTCCGTCCTCAATTTTGGCATCAGTTACTTATTTGGGACAAACATTCCTGCAGGATGGCTAAGTCATTTGGAGGTTCAATAATATTACCTTAAATCTCCTGAAGTGAAGGCCCATGTGATATATTTTTTGGCATCTACTTTTCTAAAGTAAAAGCCAGTGCCAAAGGGTTTTGGCTGACTAAGTTTTTCAGATGACTGCAAGCTAGACCAGTCATTGAATATAACGCCCCTTTTGACATGTGTATGTGTGTGCGTGTGTGTGTATATGTATATGCTTTTTTATGATACCAGAGGCATAAGTAACAGAAAATACAGCTTTTATTTAGCTTAGCAGTTGTTTCACCCAAGGTTGCAAAAGCATATGTTGAAAAATTTAGGCTGACCAACAGAAAAGGCCCATATACAGATTTCTCCACCATTCATGTAAAAAAAAATCAATTTTCTGACCTATCCAGGATAAATATTTGCATGCTCCAAATGAACCTTTTCTCAGCCAAGACATCCTACTGCAGGCAAATAATTACACAGCTTCCCTGGAGCTTCCCATTTTAGGTATTTGGAGACTTTTTTCCTTCCTTCCTGGGAATTTTCCAAACATGGGGACCGACCTCCAGCTGAGGCACAACATCAGTCACAGCTTAAACTCCAGTCCAGGACAATAAACTTCCATCCCCTTGAGATAAGTGAATCTGGTGAAAAAGGCAATGGGCCAAGCCTCACACTTGTAAATTTAGCAAATCTGCCATGAGTAAGGAAAACCCTCTTTTTACTGTCAAAGGAAGGTTCTGCCTCTTTAACACTAGTCCCCATCAGGTATCATTGATAGACATGTAAATCTGAACATACGTCCTTACATTTCATGGTGGATAGCTAATTAGTCTGACAGAACCAATGTGGTGGGAGTCACAGGTGCCACTTCTGAAAGCAAATAAGTTCCCAGTCTTGTATCGTATGGCTCAGTTTGGGGCCCTCTTCTATTTTGTATTTATTTCTCAGATGTTCAGGCCATCACTACTGGCATAGCTCAGTGTGGTTAATAAAACAGTTTCCCATAACATACAGGTGATGCACCACCCAAATCAGACACTGTTGTAAGAGATTTGCGCATTCTTGTTGATAATTTCTTATTATTTGACCAGCATGTCTGCACAGTAGTTCAGAAAGCCATCTGTCTGGCTCATGTAATTTTAAAAGACATATCCACTATGTCCAAAGAAGTCGTAATTTTCCTTTACTTGTATCTTATCAGACCCATTATTGAATATATTGCACATTTTGGCATGTGTTTATTTAAACATAGCACTCATCTAGAGAGACCTCAGGGATTCATAACTAAAAGGATCAGTGGCTTCAAACATTTTAACTAATAGGAGATACTGTCAGCTCTTTCTCTGTACTCAGTCTCTTACGTACTCCACCATGAATAGGTTCATAGGTTGGTAGATCTCAGCCTAACCTTTTGAGCCGTGAAAGATCCAACCTTATTTGACCTATTCCTTCACATAACTAATGGTACCTCAAATACTCAGTTAAAGGAACTTAACCTTCATCATAAGATAAAAAAGAAACATTGGCATAATACAGTCACATCACGGTGCATTCCTCAGTTCTGGCACAAACTTCCACTATGTGTCAAACAGAGCAGAACCTGTGCTGCCTTTAAGGTCAACCTAGATAACCAGACAGGCACCCTCAAATTTCCCCCTGGTCTATCTTGTCTTGCCCTCCTTGAAGCTAAAGATAACTGTTGAATATATATATATATATATATATATATATATATATATATATATATATATATATTTTTTTTTTTTTTTTTTTTTTGCTAGGCTTGTAATAAGTCTGCAGACTGAATGTCTAGTATTTATCTATCAACCTATGAATTTATAAGCAGTACAGCTTGGGGTAAAGCCAAAACATTTTAAAAATGCCTTAGCAGAGAGCACAGTAACATCCATCACTCACTAATCCATAAAAGTCACTTCTAGTATGTAGTGTACAATGACTGGTGTCTGGAATTATGTTTCACTTTGAATACATCTTGGCACGTAATATGTACATGTACTTGCAGATATATGTTCATCCATTTTTATGTCTGTGATTTGCATGTGTATTTTCAAGTGGTCTTGTATGAGTTTGTGCAAGTGATACCTCTTACTACAGTATCCTGGTGTGTATATTTATTGTATAATAGTTTTTCAAGAATATTGTAAAGAGAGGTGCCAAGTGCTTTCAGTGAAGTCAGAGGGAAACACAAACATCCACAGAAATGGGTTTCACATTTTTTATAGGTACACAACTTCATCATGTGGAGCACTGTAATGGACATAGCAGCTTACCAACTGACCAGGAACCACATGCAGGTAAAATGCTTTAACAGATGTAGATAATTTTACTCTGTGTATTCACTTCTTGCATATTTTTTGAACATCTTATTTATAAATTTATGTGTACGTAATTAGCTGTCAAAGTCTTTTTAGCACAGGAGTTATAATTTCCTAGCAGTGCAGTAGGCTTTCATCAGAAAAAGATAAAGTATTTTTCAGTAATGCACTCTTCTTAGCAATGAAATGCTAGATGATGGTATAAGCTCATCACATTTCAGATGTGTGAGGCAGGTACTGCCATTTCTGTATACAAATATAAATCTTGCAATGTTATTCCAAAGACATTTGTAGACTACAAAGCTTCCATTTTCTGCCTGTATGAGTCTACCTTTTTAGTAAACATACTGCTTAGTACAAATTAATTTTAGTTATTTAAATATATGCAGCCAGATTGTTTGACTACATGTAAACCTCTATGTAAAACTCCACCACTCTAAATAAATTACTGCTAAAAATTGAACTGTCATACCCAACAGCATTATTTCCCTTCCTGTTTTCTACATATGGATTCTATTTTTGTTGACTGCACTGTGTGCACCCTTTACATTTTGCATATTTGCATAAATACATTTTGTGCCTTTTTGCATGACCTGGTTATGCATGAAAGAGCCCCTAAGAAAAGTGCATCTGCACAGACACAGATGTAGAAAAACAAATTCATAGTTTATGCCTGCAGTGCAAAACAAAACCAGAAAAATGCAGAGGAGAGAAACACTGCTGCTATATTTAGTACCAAATCTTATAAAATTCATATAATTTTTAAGTGTATTTAAAACATTTATTCACATATGTGGGAGGATGGACTGATACAATGAACACTTACAACCAACAGCTTCTATAGCATAAGAAAAGTACAATAAAGGCGGGATCCTGGACATCCAGTTGATGTCCTTAATTCTATTCTTGAATGAAATACAGTTTGAAGTACAATTTGAAACAGCTGTATCCATGTTAAGTGAACTCCTAACACCTCATTTGTATGTAGGGTAATTTGTCCCCCTGCATCACCTTACTTAATATAATCAACTTTGAAGTCTTCGCACCTCTGTGAAAAGAGTATTCTCCCTGAAGTCTGTTGCCATGGTTCCTTCTGGAAAAATACAGGTTATTGACCAAGTGGCCATCAGCTGAGTGTACCAATCTTCTTCTTCTTCTTTCGGCTTTTTCCTGGTTAGGGGTCGCCACAGCGGATCACTTGTCCGCACATTGAATGGCAGTGGAGTTTTACGGTGTCGAGTTGCCAGCCCGGCGCCCAACCTTCCATAGTAGGCACACTCACACGCACACCTAGGGCCAATTTAGAGTGTCCAATCCACCTGCAGCATGTCTTTGGGATGTGGGAGGAAACCAGAGCACCCGGAGGAAACCCACGCGACCACAGGGAGGACATGCAGACTCCGCACAGAAGGCACCCCAGCTGAGGATCGAACCGGAGAACCTCTTGCTGTGAGGCAGCAATGCTAACCACTGCACCACCGTGGCCGCCCTATCAGCTGAGTGTACCAATATGCACAAATAAATGTATTTTCCTAAGATGTACAAGTTAATACAAAACAGTATAATTAAAAACTGTAAATATATTTAATAAAGTGAATAAACACTTAACAATGAATCAGGTAATGGTTTAAGCAGAAGTTTTAAACTTTTTTTTCATAACACAATTATGATTTGAATTCTTATATATTTGATAAGGTACAAAAGAAACTGTCATTTTTTTTTCTTATAATTGCAAACTTCAAAAACAACACAAAAAGGTTGAGGACACCTTTACTTTAAGAATAATGTATTATTTTTTGTGGCATCCCTGACACTCACTGACCATGAGCCTTCTTTGTAGTCTGTTGACCTTTTTCCTCACTGGTCACATCTGGTCGGATGTCATCTCTTACCATAAAGGAAGTAAATTACTTCCTTTATGGTAAGACTAAGATGACATCTGAGACTTATCTGTCATCCTTCAGGGCTTTTTCTACTTAGTCCTTAGTCTCACTCCTTGGTGATTGACATTCTGACATCACCACAGGGGCCTAAAATGCCCTCTGTGAAAGTGTTTGCACTGCCACACACATGCTGTGGAAGCTACCATCACCAGCTTTGTAGGACCATGGCTAACATCCCTAGTCATGTCTTATTAGGCACCAGGTAGGCCTCTTCTTGCTCAGTGACAATGGACATGACCATAACCACCACCCCCCTCCCGATGTGCAAAACGGCAAATAAAGCCCCCACACTCATCCATCCTACCCAGCTCTTCCAACACCCAAGTTGTTAGTTCAATCTGGTCATCTAGGTCATAGTCAGGGCTTTATCTCTCTCTGTTAACAAGCTAGGGAATGATAATCGTAATGACCTCCACACCTGCACTCACCTTGCTAGTTTAATTCAGTATGCAGATGACTCAACATTAACATATGCGGCCACAACAATAAATAATCTCCAAGACATTACCCAAAGTCTTTCGCCTCTGTAGAAACATGGCTCAAAGAATCAAACCTCCTACTCAACCCCAAGAAAACTAAGTTAATGCTTTTACCTCAAAAAGTTGCCAAAATCAAAAGCAATCTTTTATCATAAAGTCAGCAAATAATACTGTCATTGAAAGTGTAACTCACAGTAACTTCTAGGCATTACAATTATAATAGATGACAATCCCAAATATGACCAGCATATACTGCACACCATTAAATCTATACACCAAAAACTAGGCTCCTTTTACATGATCAATATATTCCTTACAGATACTGCAAGAAAAACTCTAGCCACCACCTTCTTACTGCCAACTCTCTTATACGCTGCTCCTATCCTAAGGAACTTAAACAATACTCAGAGAAAGAAACTTGCTTCCTGCTACAATAAAACAGCTAAATTTGCCACCAGTCTCCCTTATAGGGCCCACCATTCTCATAGCTTAAAGCAATTAAACTGACTTGAACTACACAACTACCTAACATATTCACAGCTAACTACAGCACACAAAGTCATTCATCATCCAGAAAATGCCCTGCATTACATAACTTATTACTGCCTTTACTGTCCAGCAAGGGACCGCCACTCTATTTACAAATTCTTATTACTTACAAATAAGTCAAATAATGTTGCAAGATACTTGCCCTATTCCTAGTACACTGCTAAATTCTGGAATGGTATCCCTACTGCATTGATTTTATCCAGCCCTACTCACATCAATAGGTTCTCTCCTCAGATAGTACCCACGCTACTATCTCTGACCTTTCTTCCACCTATTCTGACAACCATGGATGGACAATTTCATATGGTTTCTCTTGCCAGTCTGGTTGATATGGGCATCCTGAGACAGTGTAGCAACTGCCTTATATACATGGACAACCCTCTAACACTACCACCTAGGAACACAATATGTGAGAGATGCAATTACATTAAGAACCTAGACTCCTTGCTGTCTCAGTCACAAGCCAATACATCTGGCACTGAGAAGGTTGTCTGCTCAAACACTACAAACACCACACCTCTAACACCACCCACACCTGTACAACACATTCCTACACATGCAGAGGTTCTCAGCAAAAACATACCTAAAGAAAAGAGACCTCTGAAGCAAAAATACACATGCACATCACAACCCAGAGCACCAAGCACCACACAAAATACACACACCTGTGCCTCACAGCCTCTAAGGCCCATCCACAAACCCAACATACTAGTCATAGGAGACTATCACAAGACACACAGATGTGTCCCTTACCAGGCTAGATAAGGTGAAAGTCACCGTAAGTTGCTTGTCAGGTGCTAGAATCCACCATATTATGCATGCATTCAAGTCTCTTAACAACAGGTACTGTTATGACTCTGTCATAGTCCATGTTGGTGTGAATGACTTGAGATATACCTCTCTGGACTATATGAAGAGAGACATGATTGAGCTCACTGTATATGTGTCCCATGCAACCAGAATGATGTCTCAATACAAACAGAAAATGATGGATTTCAACAATTGGCTAAGTTTCTGGTGTCATTCCAAGGGGATCCAGTACCTGACAGCCTGGGAGGACATGACTGACAGACCACAATGCTTTGCCAGAGATGGCCTTCATCTGTCTCTCCGGGCTTCAGGCTTCTGGCAAATGCTCTTGCCTCCCCCATAGTGCCTTTTTTTTAGCAAAGTCATGAGCACAAAATTACCAACATGAAAAATTCTTCTAAATAAAATTTAAAGGTCATGCTGCTAAACACTAGGAGTCTTAGCAAGAAACTGCACTCATTGCAAGCATTCCTCACCCAGGAGGTCAGTCACTGAAACCTGGTTCAAAGCTGTGGACAGCACCCCAGCCTTACCAGGTTACTCATCCTACCATACTTTCAGACCCTAAACAGAGGGCTAAAAGGTCAAAGGAGGCTGATTTCAATTTTTATCAAAGACATACACACTTCCAGGCTGGTCAAACAGTGTAACGCACAATAAGCACTCCGAGTTCAGTTAACTGTTGACAAAACACATATTCAAATCATAGCTAACTACAGGCCCCAGCCATGACTCAAGACTCCCACTCCACCTATCTGGACTTACTTGACTCCATCAAGATTTAACCCTCTACCCTGATCCTGGGTGACTTTAACTAACCAACCATAGAGTGGAAGACATATTCTAGCCCAAACATGAATGCCCAGAGATTCCTTGACTTCATCAATGCAAATGCATTGGATCAGCTGGTCGACACCCCAATGAGAGGTAAAAATATCCTGGACCTGGTACTAACCAACATGAGTAGCCACTGTAACACCCCTACAGTGTCATCCTCCTTGGTAAGATCTGTCCATAAAGCGATCACTTTTGAAGTAACCATCTCCCCTGACCCCCCCCCTCCCATCAGGGTCAAACAAAAAAAGTTTTCCAAAGCTGACTACAGTCTTCTGAGAGCAGCTATAAGCAGCTTCACAGCCACCATCCCTTCAGTTAGAACTAGCACTAATGTCCAAGCCTATACCAAAAAACTATATGAGCACCTACATAGCTGTATGGACTCAGCAACACCTAACAGGACCAAATCATCTTCCTCAAGGAAGAGTAAACCTGTCTGGTGGACAGCAGCAATAAACAAGCTCTCTAATAAAAAAGAAATAATTGCTGTCCAGGACCAAGAAAGAGCAGGCGCCAAGTTGGAAGCAATCTCTCCTTTGTCTGAACAAGCAAATAAGGTCACTGGTGAAATCCTCTAAGGCTAACTTTGAGTCCAAATTAGCCGCATCCACTAAGGACAATCACAAGGCCTTCTTCACATTCATCTGCAGTCAAAAAAAGGTACCACCCAAATCTGCTCTGAACTGATGGTCAGGAACATTACATACACAAAAGCTGTAGCTATAGCCACTCTGCTGGTAGACAGGTTCAGTGAAAACTTCATCCTCCTGTCCCCCATCAGTAAACCAGGAAATTCCCAGCACATGTCCCCCTCCCCTCATCACCAAGGAGCAGGTATTTAATGTCCTCTCAAAGGCAAAAAATACGGTCTCCATGGGGACCTGACAAGATCTCTGATTGTGTCCTACATGAAATCAGGCATGAGCTCTCAGCTCCATTAGGCACCCTATTCAACCAAAGCCTGAGCACCAGCTTCATCTCAACTGAATGGAGGATAGCCACTATTATCTGTCTACAAAAAGGTGGAGCATCCACTGACCCAGGCAGTTATAGGCCCATCAGCCTAACTAGCTTGATCTGCAAGGCCATGGAATGCATTACCATGGACCTTATAAACAAGGACATTGGCAACCTCCAAACATTTGACCCCCACATGGTCTGGTTTTGTCAAAGGGACATCATGCCTGTTAAACCTGGTTTACTTCTTCAAAGCAGTCACCAAAGCCATGGATGAGGGGAAGGTGGTGCACACCACCTACCTTGACCTGGCCAAAGTCTTCAACACTATTCCATACTCGGACATAATAGGCAAACTCTCCCAGCTAGGCATAAACCCGTATGTTACCAGATGGGCAGCTCACTGACAGAACCCACTCAGTCAACATAGGGGAAGCCACCTCTAGTGGTAGAGCCATAACGAGTTGTGTACTCCAAGGACTGGTCTTGGGGTCTCTACTGTTTGGGATATACTTTTCTGAGGTGCAAGTCAAAACCAGTGGTCTGTGGATGACCAAGTTTGCAGATGAGTGCAAGCTGGGTGCTGTCTTAAATTCCCCTAGTGATGTGAACATCCTCCAAGAGGGCCTTACCCAAACTAATGACTGGTGCCAGAACCATGGCCTCAAACTGAATGCCAAAAAATGCATCATTATCCCCTTTGGGGAAATAGTGTCCCCACTAATTATCACATTAATAACAATGTACTAAGCATTCAATCAGTCATGAGGAACTTGGGCACCCAGGTTGATAGCAACCTGACTTTTGACCACCACATTACCTCCATTGTAGGGAAGGCTTTCTACATGGCCCACCTCATAAGTAAGGGTATTTCATCCAGGAACAAGGAGGTCATAACATCCCTGCCCTCCTCCCTTATCAGACCCATTATCAAGTACAACTCTCTCTTCAGCATATACCTTGCCAAGCAAATGCAGCAGCTGGAGAGACCACAGAGGTTCCTGATCAGGAAAATTCAGGTTATCAAATACATCCTAACTAGCCTGCCATCTCTAAGTAGGGCATTACGCACGCACACACGCACACACACACACACACACACACACACACACACACACACACGCGCACACACACACACACACACACACACACACACACACACACACACACACATATACACACGCACACACGCACTCGCACGCACACACACACACATGCATCTTACCTTCTATACATCCATTGTTCATCTAATTCTGTGGGGAAAGTGAAGCAGGCAGGCATACATGTCCAGATGTTTGTGTTTAAATTTCATGTGTGGACACAGAAAAGAAGAAATAACAGTGGGTGTGTGCGTTGATTCATGCAGAGACAGACAAGTAATTCTTAAAGAAAAACAAACACCCTTAAAGAAGAAATGGAATTTATTTATTTTTTTAATTAAAAAGTAAATGTTGTGGTAGCCCCCTTCTGGCCAGTGGGCCCCTCCCTACTAGTGAGGGCCCCTCCCAGCCAGTATGCCCTGGCAACTGCCTAGGTCTCCTAACTCAGTCACAAAGGAAATCAGGGATCTAGGCAAGTGAGAAAGGAGAGACAATATTTCAATGAAATATGTCTTTGGGTTTAGAATGAATAAAATGCGGGAGAAAGTGACTGAGGTGATTACCAAGTTAGAGGGGTAGGTACATGTGGTGCATGTGGGCATCAATCAATTATCTATCAGAGAGACATTTCAGATGGCAGCAAGCAGAGCTAGGGAGATGGCAGGCATATGCTCTGAGAGGGGCTTGGAGGTAGCATTCTCATGAGTGTTACCTGTACCAGCAACCAGCACACAGTAAAACAGAGAGGATTAGAGAGTTTAATGATTGGCTGTGGCAGTGGACAAGGGAGCAAAGCTTAAGGCTGTTAGGAGTATGGGGGCAGGCTTGGTGGAAGGTCCACCTCCATGCTCCATCTTTGCCCAGAGTGGATAGTGGTGTTTTGTGCTGGGTTGGAGTCTCAGGCATATCTTTAAATTAATAGGGAGTGGGGGTAGGGCAGAAGTAGGAGAGGGGGTAGGTGTTTAGGCAATAGGCAAAAGGTAAAAAGATATGTAGGACACAGCAGAGGAATAAACAAAGGTGACCCAGGATGTGCCTGGGTAATCTTACTTTCCAGTGCAAGGTATTGAGACATGAAGATGTGGCAAATGCAAGCAGTGATACAGTATGGGAAGGTGGACATTGCTCGTATCACAGAAACATGGGCCAATGACAAGAGGGGGATAGACATGGAGATCCACTGTCATTGGTTGTTCAGAAATGACAGGTAAGGAAGAGATATAGGTGGAGAAGCAAACTATCTAAAGAAGGGCATCAGATATAAGGTTAGGGCAGATGAAGAACACCAAACCAGGAGTTGCAGGTGATTAAAACTAGGGTTGGAATATAGGTTAAATGCTCTAACGTTTAGTGTAGGGTTGCCACCTTTTCAAATGTCCAAAGTGGGACATTTTTGGTACAAATGTCAGATTTTGCAGGCCGAAACATCCCCACGACCAGTACGAAGGATAGAACTTCACTTTTTTGCCTAAATAAAAGCTGATTCTTGTAGCATTTTAGTTGCTTATTCTGTTTCTTATAACATTTACGTGTTTCAGATACAGAATAACTGTTTTATACAACTATTACATAAAATATAGGAAATAATTTTGTCCTAAAATCTCAGGACATTTGCCATTTTTACAAATTCTTTGCAGGACACAACTGCCCAAAGAGGGACTGTCCCTCGCAAAGTGGGACAGGTGGTAACCCTAGTTTAGTGTAGAGGATGTTGGGATAGAGCTGTTTCCCTGATATAGTTAAGCTACAGGAAGGGAGACAGTTTGTGGACTATAATAGTCAAGGGGTTCCTATTAGAACCATGAACGCTTGAAATTTTGAATGGCATATGGTCGACACCATATGATCGAAATTTCAAGTGTTTGAAGGTTAAACGTAATGGTGCCATTTGGTGCAGAATGGGAGAATTTCCCTTTTCTGCACTGAAGTGCGATCTCGGAGTTGGTATATTTAAGTAGGGGGGTGTGGGGGGCTTGCCCCACTGCCTGCACTGTTAAGGTACGTTTTTTTTTTATTATTATATATTCAAACTTTTAAACTTCGATCATATGTTGTCGAACATATGGGATTCGAAGTTTCGAAAGTTTGAATATATAATATAGACCCATAGTCAAGTTAGCAGAAGGGGGACAGATGGTTGACTGATACAGTTAAGTTAGAGGAAAGGTGGACATCTGATGGAGTGGTCATAACTCAACGTCTAAGTACAAGAAATCTGGACGAAGGCCAAAATAATGGGGGGACAATGGCCCAAAAATAGGGACACATTTTACATTTTACTAATAGAAACTTAGAAAGTTGCTAGAATAATATGTTTTGCATTGGCACACATTTTCTAAAGGATATTAAGTCTGGAGCATAATGGTTTCTCATCATTTACTGGCTTCAGTCAGTGATTTTTCTAGAAAACCACATATTTTATAGGTAAGGTAGAGGGGGCCACTGGTGAACTGGACTGTTATAGTTAAGAGAGAAGAAGGGGAACAGCTGAAAGACTGATACAGTTAAGTGAGTAGAAGGGGGGCAGGTAAGGGACTCATACAATTAAGGTGGTGGAAGGGGTAACAGCTGGTTGCCTGGTATAGTTAAGGGAGAGTAAAGAGAGACAGCTGGATTGTTTGGTATACTTAGATAGATGAAGGGTGGGCAGTTGGTGGGATAGTATAGTTAAGGTAGAAGAAAGGGGGAAAGGCGGTGTACTGGTATAGCTAAGATACGTAAAGGGGGCAGTTTGTGGACTGGTATAGTTAAGGTAGAGGAAGAGATGACAGCTGGTGGACTGGTATAGTTAAAGTAGAGGAAAGAGGGACTGCTGGTGGACTTGGTATAGCTAAGGTAAAGGAATTTTACTGTTTATCTCTGATCTTTTTCATTTATCCACTTTAAAACTTTGTATACATTTAATGAAGCAGCATATAATAATTAACCATTAACCCCCTTCCTCTTTATTTACATACAAAGCTCCTCTTTTTACTGGAATCTAGAACCCTATATAAATTAAAAAAAAAATATCTGCAATAATTCCTTTTTAAATACTGTTAACAATATAAATACACTTGCTAAGTATGCTATTTTTCTCATCGGTTCTTAATTTATCAAATAAACCTTTTTTCTAAATGACAATTTATATGTTCTCCAGAAAAGACAGGTTTGTTTAAATTCTTCTATTATTTTTCCAATTAATTCTAACTATATCTTTATTCTCAAATGGTATACCCAGCACAGAAATTTCATTCATTGTAAAATATATACCCCTATCTTTACTGTATCACCTAAACCTTTACTTTTCTCTTTATTTAAAGCCATCCCTATCACCTCTAGACACTAATTTCCTGCAAATTATTACTTATTTTATCCAAATGATTTTTTTTTGCAATTATTATAATTTCAGCAGCATCTGCTAACAGCACTGGAATTCCTAACCCTTCAGGTATTATATACATGTCTCCTTCATTTTGAAATTCATTTTACATACTATCACACTGATAACTAATGCAAAGAGTATACACCTCATTGGACATCCCTGTCTTACACCACTCTTAATATAGGTTCTACTTCAAAACATCTAATTCCCATAACATTGAATCTCAAAACACTAGGGCTATAACATCGACAACCCAAAAAACTGAAAACTCATAACATCGAAACCTCAGAAAACTGAAACTTTGCATCGCAACATCGAAAACTACAAAGCACATGTAATCACATCCCCTCCACCTGTAACAACTCCAAACTAACAAACACACTTTTTACTATGTTTCTGCAGGGGGGGGGGGGCAAGCCCCCATGCACCCCCCCCCTGTAAATTAAACATACCAACTCCAAGATCGCACTACAGTGGAAAAAAGTTAATTTCCTAACCCCACTGTATTGTGGTCACCATACAGAATGTACACATAATGTCTAAATCACTTACCTGTATGGCCGAAAAACATGTACAGAGTGGCAAAATACACACTATATAAATAGTATAAATTCCTAAACTATATAAATAATAACTGTATAAATAAAAACTACAATATCTTACAGTGATACCACAAGACTAACAGATTAAACTACAACATTTATATGTTTGATGATACACTACTCAATGTTATACATTTTCAATGTTATGAAATTCGATGTTATGAGTTTTTAGTGTTTTGGGTTTTCAATGTTATGGTCTCAGTGTTTTGAGTTTTAATGTTATGAGAATTAGATGTTTTGAAGGGGAACCTTTCATATGCACCTCTTGGCTTAAGCAGACATTTACAAGTATTATTACCCATAAGATTTCATGTCAAGTTGTATCAAATGCCTTATTAAGGTCACCTATCATGATTGTCACGTCTTCTTCTTCTTTTCTATTCATAATATCATCCACAATTTCTCTAACTATCATTAATAATTCTTGACATTTCCTCTTTATACTATATCTACTATCTTTCACAATATTTTGCATTTTAGTTTCAAATCTCTTTTGTATTATTTTTCATAAAGCTCTCACAATCATCATTATTTAATACTACTGGTCTCCATTATTTTAGTTGTCTTCTATCTCCCTTCTTCCATAAGAATGTAAGTATTCCACTGCATAATTCTTTATACATAAAACCTTCATGTAACCATTCATTCAAAATCTTAATTTTTTTTTTGCCAGTCTCCTAATTTTTTATACATTTCACACCCTAGTCCATCTGAACCTGCAACCAAATCTATATTTACTTGTCCCAATAATTTATCTAGCTCATGATGTTTTTTCACTACCTTCTTTTTTTCTTTAAACATTTATTGTACATGGTGTACTACACTATTGATCTTTTCATGAGTTCTTTCTATTTCTCCTTTTACATTTTTTATTTCTATCATTACACTACCATCTTCCTTCACTGATCTGCTTAAGTAACTCAATACTAGATATCTTTGCTTATATAACAATTCTTGCATTTGTTTCTTGATTTCTTTCTTATAGTTATTTTTCTTCGTCAATATACTCTCTATCGATATGTTCTAAATGTTCCAGTGCATCGTTATACGTTCATTTATATTTTTCTTTCACTACTTTTCTCACACCATATTGCCACTGTAAAAATAACATTAAATACATTTTTTTCTTAAATATCGTCCACTCTTCATACCAATTTTTATAAAATTTTCTCATAGTAATATGATTTTTCCATAACTGTATTATTAAGCTATTTCCTTCTTCATCCCATGATTCTAATTTTTCCTTTTTATTCATTTGCCTATTTTTATATATTCATTGCTTTCCTTTATCTGTAGCCATATTGCAAGATGATCAGAAAGTCCTCTTTCAACTATTTCTCCTTCTACTATAATAAACCTTCTGATACTATAAAATAATCTATTTCAGTTCTATACATATCCCTTTTGCAAGTCCATGAATTTTTGTTCCAAAGATTTAACTTCCCATATCTTATAATTTCGAACATTTTTCTTATATTATTTCCTTTCTTTTTACGCTTGCCTCTTAAATCACAGTTAAAGTCTCCTGTTATTATTATATGTATATTTATCCTATATAACCTAAAATCTGATAAGCTTTCCCTTTCTTTACAACTAGTATAAGCATATAATGTTACAATTCTATATACTTGTTCTTTCCATTTTAAACCTGCAATGGTTAAGCTTCCCATTTTTGCTAAAGTTACATCTAATATCTTTACTGTATTTCTACAAAATACCGCTATTCTAGAACATCTGTCATTTCCCAAATTCCAGATTATCTTTCCTCCTGACAGTTTCTCTGTTTGTAAACTTTCATTTGTTATAAATCTTGTGTCTTCTAATATAACTGCATCTACACCACATGTATTGCACCACTCCAAAATCCCCGTTCTCTTTACTATATTCTTAATAATATTCACATTTACAGAAAGCACTCTAAAATGTTTATTGTTCCTCTTCCTTAAATTCATGGTTTCATAAGCTCATAGCGAATTACTAGGCTAGTTTTTTAACAAGCCGTTCTAAGCCTAGCCAATTTCCCTCCCAAAGGTGAGAATCAAAAACTGCACATTGTGTCTGTGAGTCAAACACCTTAACCATTGTGCCACCCCAATCACTAGCCGTATATATATATATATATATATATATATATATATATATATTTTTTTTTTTTTTTTTTCATTATTTTCCTTTCTTTTTTCTTTTGTACTTAAACCTTTACATTTTGTCTTTGTCTGTCTTTTACCCTTTTGCCAATAGAATTTTTTTCTTTTACTACCTCCCAATTTATTTCTTCTTCATCATTTATTTCAGAATCTTCTTCTGTCTTCTTTATTAATTTTTCTCATCTATTTTTCTTCTATTTCTACTACTTCTAAAATTTCTTATCTTTCTTTTTCCATGCTCATATTTTAATTGTGTAATCCATACATAAATGTCCAGTTTTGTTACATTTATAATATTCCAATTCACATGTTTTACATCATGTCCCATTTCTCCACAAATATAACATTTTCTTTTATCACTGTTACTTATCAAATGTGCTTCTTTTCCATAAAAAATGTTTTGGGTTGTCCCCTGTACTTTACAACACCACTATTCCCCTCCACATTTATCATGCTTGGTATATCTATAATTTTTTCTCTTTCTAATTTTTAACACAATATTACAATCCCATCTTCCAGTCCATAAACCACTTTTATTATAAACTTTTGTAATTCCAGTACTTCTTTAGATAAGGTTTTCAAATATCCTTTCAAAGCCTGTCTTTCCACCAATGTTCAAAACTGTACATTAATTTTCTATTTCCCTATTAAATGATTTAATCCCATAAAGACTCCATTGGTTACAGTCTTTCTTTTTTTCATATTCTCCAAGAAAAAAAATATTGAAAAAACAGTTTCAAATATATCACAAAATGTCTCTTTGTTAATAAGAATAAATGCTCTTATCTTATGTGCTTTTACAACCAAAGGTGCTATTAAATTGTCCCACACTTCATACCTGCCCATTTCTTTGTGTTCCTTAGTTTGAATCCTTACCACATGCTACCATTTTTCATTCTCTTCTACCTTTTCTGTGACTCCACCTTTGCCGTCTTTTACTTTCTCTGCATATTTTTTTCCTTTTCCGTCTCACCACTATTCTTCAAGATTGTCTTTGCATTCTCAGTTTGTATTTTCTCCAAAATATTCCCCCAGGAAATGTCTCCTTCATTTTCTAGCTCACTGTGCCTCAACATTTCTTTAAGTAAATGATCCTGCCACCCTGCCGGCCTGCCAACTGGAGGGTTGCAATTATACATTCATCATTTGTTAACTCATTGCCATCAAACAGATTTCTTTGAAACATCTCCTCAGAATCCTGCACACAATCTCCAGCCTTGATATTTACTTTCTCCTCCATTTCGGTCACCACTCCATTATATCCTTATCTCTCCATCTGCCTCCCTGTTTCTCCCAGCCATGTCTGCACATGGAATGGAAACAGAAAGTGCTCATGCAAAATGGGTTCCACACACAACAAAGATGAGTAGGGATTCTTCATTGATAATCATTGCTTATATACATTATTAGCGATTTTGTATTTTTAAGCACTCTCCTCATCCTTTTTCCAAAGCCAATAGTATATATTCTTTAGTATTTCTGCTAATATCCATTTTCCATTAAATTTGGTGTCATTAAGTCTCTCCATCCATATTGTCCATATAATGTAAAATATTATTCTATCAATTTTCTGCACTTCTTTTATCTTCTCATAATATCCATATTCCAATGTATTCCTATTTAGACATTCTACTTTTTCCAAACCTTTTAACATTTTATTTTTATATATTTCTTCCCATAAATTCTTAACTCTAATACATTTTAAAAAACACATTGTTTCAAATTCTCCACAATGAATGCATATCCTATCTTGTTTTCTTTTATAGGGCATGGTACCATTAATAGATAGTTTGCCTACTGAAAATCTCCACAGAAAATCTTTGCATTCATATATTTTTTACACCACATAGATCTCATTTTAATAGCTTTCTTCTTTTTAATTTCTAAATATTTCCAAATAAAGATGAAATAATATTTTTTCATAATGTTTAAATACCATTCTTTCCTATTTTTTTCTACTGTATTCACTTTTAACTTCCATAGGAATATTTTATTTTGATATTCCTTTATTTCTTCATTCATATAATTTTTCGATCTTTTCCCTATCTCCGTTTTTTCCCAAAACACTTTTATTTATCATACAAAATATATAAAACAAATAAACAGCAAATGGACACAGTGACAACAGCAGGACTAGTAGATAAATCTGTCTTTAATGCACAAATAAAACCAAGACATAAGCGCTTTCGTGATACTACGAAAGTGCTTATGTCTTGGTTTTATCTGTGCATTAAAGACGGATTTATCTACGAGTCCTGCTGTCATCACTGGGTCCATTTGCTGTTTATTTGTTTTATACATTTTCTTGGAAGGACCCAGGTACCTATTCTGGCTGGTGATTGTTTCATTTTGCATCATACAAAATATGTTCTATCAAGTTCTTATTCTATTTTTATCAGGACCCAGCCAGTAAAATACTATCTACTGTGGACTCGGATCCCATATAGACTTCCCAAGCTGCAGAATAAGCTGCAGAACAAGCTACAGGCCTTCTAGCCTGCGAATAATGTGGAACGCTGTACCACCTTACCCTTAAACCAGACAAAACTACAAAAGGACTCGGATAGAGATAGACTTCCCAAGCTGCAGAACAAGCTACAAGCCTCCCAGCCTGCGAATAATGTGGAACGCTTTACCACCTTACCCTTAAACCAAACAAAACTACAAAAGGACTCAGATCCCAGATAGACTTCCCAAGCTGCTGAACAAGCTGCAGAACAAGCTACAAGCCTCCCAGCCTCCCAGTCTGCGAATAACGTGGAACGCTTTACCACCTTACCCTTAAATCAAACAAAACTACAAAAGGACTCAGATCCCAGATAGACTTCCCAAGCTGCAGAACAAGCTACAAGCCTCCCAGCCTGTGAATAATGTGGAACGCTGTACTACCTTACCCTTAAACCAAACAAAACTACAAAAGGACTCAGATCCCAGACACACTTCCCAAGCTGCAGAACAAGCTACAAGCCTCCCAGCCTGTGAATAATGTGGAACGCTGTACTACCTTACCCTTAAACCAAACAAAACTACAAAAGGACTCAGATCCCAGACACACTTCCCAAGCTGCATAACAAGCTGCAGAACAAGCTACAAGCCTCCCAGCCTGCGAATAACATGGAACGCTGTACCACCTTACCCTTAAACCAAACAAAACTACAAAAAGTTAATATTACCTTAAAACTATTTACCACAAAGCTACTACTTTACTGATACTGGGTCCTGCACTGGCGGTTAGCCCCTGAGCCCATAATTAACAGTTAGAAGTTAAGAAATTGACCTAACATTGCTCTGCCCACAGTTGCTAGTATTATTAAAACCTAGAGACTACCATCCCCAACTTACCCACTCCCTGTACCCAAAACTAGCCTTTTTTCCAAAAGAAATATATCTTGTAGAAAATTTTACATTTAAAAAGTATCCCCTAATTTTAATTCAGCTTTAAAATTAAGCCATTTACCTGTAGCTCTGAGCACTGGTGTCTGGTGTCTTGTGATTGGTTTAACCCTGCCCCCACTCCACTCTGATGAACCGAGGTTACTAAACCACCTCATTCTGCCACCATTTTTCAAACCTCCAGTTTACCAGGACCCAGCCAGTAAAATAATATCTACTGCGGTATGTACGAATACTGAAATGCAATGTATTGCAGCCACATTCTGGCACTGTAAATGAATATAAATGTTTCTGCTACTGTTGTTGTTACAATATATGTGTTCAGTTCTATAATGTTTTACAAATTTTTTAAAGCAACTCTCTAGTTAGTCGGTAGCTTTTCATAGTAGCTGGAATCCTTTAAAGACTACTGCATCTACTTAACTTATCTCTAGCAGTTTTATATTGTATTAGGATCCCAAAAAGTGTAATATTACATATAGAGCCAGTCACTAGCTGTTTATCACAGTATTGTATATCTAGCAGTGTAATTACTGCCTTTTAGTCATTCGCTAGCTGAATTTTCTCTTTTCCATTATACTGAAACCCTAAAAGGGAACTACTGCATTATTTGCCAGTCAGTAATCTAATTTTAATGCATCAGACCTCTAAGAGAGTATTACTAGCTGTTTGTTCATTGCACTGAAATTCTAAAGGAACTTACTGCAGTTTTCTATTAGTTTTGTCAGTTTTGTAGTTAGTTGCTAGCTGCTAGCCATTTGTTCATTGTACTGAAACTCTAAAGGGACTTACGGCAGTTTTCTGCCAGTCGCTAGCCATGTTTCTGCTGAATTTGACTTCTAAGAGTGTATTGCTGCATTTTTAGCTAAGTTGCTAGCCATTTATTACTAAACTTAAGTTCTAAAACTGCCCTATTTCATCTATTGAACTAGCCATAATACAACCTTCTGTATCACTACATGGTGCTACTCAGATATATATTTTAGATACTAGTAGAAGCAATGTCTTTCAACTGATATATTTATGCTCTGTCTGCCTGCTGTTAACTCTACCCAATCTATCCATTAAGACTCAGATCCCAGACACACTTCCCAAGCTGCATAACAAGCTGCAGAACAAGCTACAAGCCTCGCAGCCTGCGAATAACATGGAACGCTGTACTACTTTACCCTTAAACCAAACAAAACTACAAAAGGTTAATATTACCTTAAAACTATTTACCACAAAGCTACTACTTTACTGATACTGGGTCCTGCACTGGCGGTTAGCCCCTGAGCCCCTAATTAACAGTTAGAAGTTAAGAAACTGACCTAAAATTGCTCTGCCCACAGTCGCTAGTATTATTAAAACCTAGAGACTACCATCCCCAACTTACCCACTCCCTGTACCCAAAACTAGCCTTTTTTCCAAAAGAAATATATCCTGTAGAAAGTTTTACCTTTAAAAAGTATCCCCTAACTTTAATTCAACTTTAAAATTAAGCCATTTACCTGTAGCTCTGAGCACTGGTGTCTGGTGTCTTGTGATTGGTTTAGCCCTGCTTTGCTCGGGCTTGCTCCGCTCCCCACCCTGCTCCCATATCCCACCCGTCCCCAGTTGTCCTACATTTAACTAGTCTAAACCACACCCAATCCTCACAAAAACCAATCAGTGACAATCTGTAATCAAAGCAGCACTACTCAATCAGCAATCACTTGCCCCTCCCCCTGTCATCATTTCCTAGGCTTGAGTGTCAAGTTAGGTAGCTATGTCACCTCACACCTTGCTATTCGAACCCTGCTAACAATAGTGCTGCTCATCCTCTATCTCCTCTCAGCCTATGAAACCAAGAGTAAACTAGGCTACCAATACCCAAAATTTCAATCTTCCACTCTAACATACAGAAATAAAAATGCTCACCTCTCACTACCCTATATATCCAGCTCCTCAACTTCACAGAAATACATCCTTACTAGACCTTGCTACATTTCACCCAAACCCACACACTATCAAAAAAAATTCTCAATAAAATATGGAAACTCCCATGCTCACACTTGTACCATCAGAACCAAAGTTAATATTGCGCCATGGATCACCAAAGACACCAAAGAAAAAAAATCACACTAAGAAATAAGGCGTGGGCTACCTACCGAACAACAAAAAACCACAATGATCAACTTAAATTCAGACAACTAAGAAATTACACCAAAAAAAATCTATAACCTTAGATAAAAAGAACTTTTCCTTCCACCTACAACAAACCCACCAAAATAGACCTCAAAAGTTCTGGGCTGTGCTCAACAAGCTCCTACGCCCAGGCCAAACTATCACCCTACCCCCAACAACTGCCAACAATAAATCCTCTGAAAATATAGCTAACACCTTTTTCACAGAGACTATTCAATCTCTGGCCAGCAAACTCACTCCTAATGGCCCTAATCCAAGCTTAGCCCCTACCAATACCCAAACA
This sequence comes from Protopterus annectens, assembly GCF_019279795.1. Classification (NCBI taxonomy): domain Eukaryota; kingdom Metazoa; phylum Chordata; order Ceratodontiformes; family Protopteridae; genus Protopterus; species Protopterus annectens. The sequence continues at coordinate 394,634,922 of NC_056742.1, forward strand.
CCGTTTAGCTTCCTACCTGTACCTACCCATCTAATAGCGACCCTACTTAAGAAATTGAGACCCAAAACTCTAGCTGCTGTTCTACTCCCTGCAGACTACTTACAAAAGGCTGCAGATGCTATAGCATACCCAGTCTCTATACTGATTAACCGGATCTATCTGAAGCCACCCTACCCACCATCTGGAAAATCTCCCACATTATACCTCTTCACAAGGGAGGTAGTTCTACTGAACTGTCAAACTATAGGCCTATTGCTATATTGTCTCCACTAGCTAAAATCATGGAAACGTGTATAACATGCAACTTATGCAATATATCACCTACAACAAACTTCTGTCCAATACACAACATGGTTTCAGGCCAAATCATAGTACCACCTCAGCCCTCCTTTCATTCTCAAAAGTCATAAACCAAAACCGGAACAACAATAAACTATCCTCCACACTATTTCTCGATCTATCCAAGGCCTTTGATAGGGTAGACAATAAAATACTTATGAGAACCTTAAAGTCCTTTGCTTTAAACAATCATGCACTCCAGTGGTTTGAATCCTATCTAAATGGTAGGCAGCAGGCAGTGCTTTGGCAAGCCAAGCTATCATCCAGCCTCCCCATCACACTAGAAGGTCCCCAGGGCTCCATATTAGGACCTCTTCTTTTCTCTCTCTTTAACAATGACCTCCATACAGCCATCCCAGATGCTACCTGCATACAATATGCAGATGACTCCACTCTAATTTGTTCTGCATCCTCGCCTGCTAACCTACTTACCTTAACCCAGAACACCTTCAACACAGTTGAAAACTGGTTCTCAAACCAACGTCTGATTCTAAACCCCAACAAAACCAAACTGCTTATATTCTCCCCCACAAGCAGGTCCCAACAACACCATTGAATATAACAACAAACAATGGCACAATCATCTCCCCAGAATTCCAAACCAAACTATTAGGTATTATAGTGGACAACCTCAGGTTTGACAAACACATAAATTAAACCATAAAAACAGTCCATAAAAAACTCGGGTCTATATAGGATCAAATCATTCCTCACTCCACCAGCTAGAGCTGCAATTGCCCGATCCCAACTACTATCTACCCTTCTCTATGCTGCACCTCTCTTCCCCAACCTGAACAAATCAGATCTTAATAATCTAGCTACCTATTATAACCAGATTGCTAGATTTGCTGCCAACATACCATACCGGACCCACCACTGCATCAATCTAAACCTCTTAGGATGGATGGAACTTCCCAACTTACTACAGTTCAATCAACTCGTAATAAGACATAAAGTTCTTTACTGCCCAGAAAAAACTCCAGCATTAAAAAATATAATAACCCCCTACAACAACAATTACCCACTCCGATCCTTCACCAGACTACTGGTTCAAATGGTCAAAGAAACCACTCTGCTGGTGACTCACTATTTGCCAACTCTGTTGGTAAAATGTGGAACTGTCTACCAACAGACCTGACATTACAACCATCCTTAACCATATTCAAAAACAAACTAAAGAGTCACCTCAAATCACACTGGTTATGCCCATGCTCTAGACCCAACTAGGATTTCTCTCTACATCATTACTTCATGTCTCATCTTAAGTATACTAGTTTCATACCAAACAGGTCTAGTCCTTTTCCCCAATCTTAGTGAGTACGGTCCTATAACAGGAAGGGAACCTGAATTATCTGCTTTAGCCAGAATGTCAAGATACAAAATATTTCTACCTAGTATTTGTAACTGATCAAGTCTGAATATGTATGTAATTTATCCTCTGCAAGCAATGTAACTGCTGTATGTATGTATCTACTGTATGTATGTTACTACTGTAACTACCGTTGTTATTGATGGGCAAATTAATGTATGCAGCTACTTTTTCTAAATTGTCTTTGCGTTTTTTACTGTTAACCTTGGAGCTTTTCTCCCTGGGCCTCCACTGAAAATGGACATATATCCAGTTGGACTATCCCGGTCAACAAATGTAAAATAAATAATAAATAAATAAAACTTGTTAAGAATTTATACAGGTTCAGTGAAGCTGTATAAACAATTGGGTTTATTAACCCCAATCCTCCTCTTTCTTCCTTTACATACAGAATTCCCCTTCTCACTGGATTCAGTCTAGATCTCCATATGAATGAAAATATTATAGACATTATTTCTTTTTCATAATTGGTTAGTATCATGTACATATTAACTATGTATGCTAACTTACCTAGTAAAATAGAATTTATCAGATACGCTATTTTCTTGTATGCTAGCTTATATGGTTTCCAAAATATGCATGTAGCTCTTATTTCTTGAATAATTGCTCCCACTGTTTTTAATATATTCAGTCTTTCCAAACACTATTCATAGGTTCATAGGTTTATACTAGGCTATCTGCCCTGGGGCATTTACAAGCCTAGCCAGAGTGTGTTTGGCTTTCACCACCCTTTTAGATCGGTTTACTGTGCCTCTGTAGAGTAGGTCACAGAAGATAGTCCTTTTAAGGTTAGTTTACTGTGCCCCTGTCTAGCAGGGACACAGAAGAGATCCCAGGGGTGAACTTACGATCTCCCATCCACTCGACAAGATTTCTCTTGAAGAGGGTCAGCGAGGGGCTCTGCCTAACATGGACTGGGATTCTGTTCCAGAGTGAGGGCAGCCTCTGGGATATGAATCTGTCCCTCCAGCATGTCCTATTTATTTCTGTGCTGAGGTTTAAGTCCCTGGAGTGTGTAGTTCTAAGGGATTTGGATTTCCTGAGGTGGAGCATGTCCATTAATTCTGGGTTAGACATGGCTTTATACGTCAGGCATAGATCACCTCTGAATAGGCGGTAAGCAACTGAGTAGAGCTGGAGTTTCTCTAGCCGGTTTGAGTCCCTTGATCCTCTTGGTGAGGTACTTTTGGGGCCTCTCCAGTTGCTACAGGTGTCGGGTAAGGTACATCCAAAATGGGGCATTGTATTCAATTATGGGCCTGATGAGTGATGAGTAGAGGGGCACAATGACCTCTCTTGTTCTAGATGTGAACCCTTTCGTGATAAGGTGGGCTATATAGAAGGTCTTTCTAACCACTCTGGCAACATGATTGTCAAAAGAGAGGTTTCTATCTACTTGGGTCCCCAAATCCCTAATTACTTCTTCCGTACTTAATGGATTACCACCTATGTGGTAATTTGTGGGCACTTTGTTTTTCCCGAAGGGGATGACTATGCACTTTTTGGCATTTAGTTTAAGGCCATGGCTCTGGCACCAGTTATCTGTCTCTGTGAGACCCTTTTGGAGGATGCTTGTGTCAGCCAGAGAGTCGATTATGGCACCCAGCTTGCAGTCATCTGCGAACTTGGTCAGCCAAAGTCCTCCCGTATCAGCCTGTACCTCAGAGAAGTATATACCGAACAAGAAAGGTCCCAGGACTGAGCCTTGTGGGACGCCACTTGTAACTGGTTTGGAGTCTGACATGGCACCTGCAATACTGACTATGTGGGTTCTATCCCTGAGCCAGTTTGCAACCCATCTTGTGACATAGGGGTTGATATTTAAGCTGGTGAGCTTATTTATGATGCCCAAGTGGGGTATTGTTTCAAAGGCTTTTGTGAGGTCCAGGTAGGCCGTGTGGACTACCTTCCCTTCATCTATGGCCTTGGTAACTGTTTCAAAGAAGTCGACCTAGTTCAAGAGGTAAGATCTACCCTTAACAAAGCCGAATTAGGTGGGATCCAGTGTCTGGAGGTTACCAATGTCCTTCTTTATGAGTTCCATGATGATACACTCCATAGCTTTGCAGACCAGACTAGTCAGGCTTATAGGGCGATAGTTTCCTGGGTCCGTTGTGGTACCACCTTTGTAGAGCGGGACCACTGTTGCTGTACGCCATTCCTTGGGTACATATCCTGTAGTAAGGCTGAGATTGAACAGTGAATTTATGTGAGGGTTTAGTTCTTCTTGGAGTTCGTGTAAGACGCAGCCCGGGACACCATCTGGTCCCATTGATGCTGTGTTTTTTGCTTTGGAGAGGGCAGCTCTCACCTGTGCATTTGTGATGTCAGAGAGGCTATATTCTGTTGGGATAGGCATTAGGTCTTTTGGGGGGAAGGGGGGGGGAGTTTGCACTAAACCTGTCTGCCAGGATGTTGGCAATGTCTGTGGGATCAGTGTATTTTTTGTCATTTTGTACTAACTCAGAGCATATCTGGGAGTTGCCCCCCAGATTCCTGACATAACTAAAGAAGGCCTTGTGATTATCTTTAGTGTGTTGTGCAATTTTTCTTTCGAAGCTGGCCTTAGATAATTTTATGAGGGATCGTAGTTTCTTGCTGGTACTGATCAGAGATGCCTTCCCTTTTTGGGATTTTGTTCTATCATGTAGCAGCTTCCTCCTTCTGTTGTATAGCTTATTTATGGCTGAGGTCCACCAGACTGGTCTCCTGCCTTTGGAGGAGTGAGTCTTGGTTTTATTTGGAATAGCACGATCCATGCATTCCTGTAGGTGTCCATAGAATACATTTGTAAAGGATTCTGCTGTTTGGGCAGTATTTTCCACTGGCCCGGTGGCTTTGAAGGATTCCACCTCGGTTTTGAGAAGTGTGAAATTTGCTTTTGAGAAATTGTTCACCGTGATTTCCTTGGCTGGGGGTGGGGATGGGATATGGATGTCCAGAGAGATTAATTTATGGTCTGATCTTACCAATGAGGGACATACCTCTGGTGTGGAACATAAGAGTCCCCATGTTTGTGATGACCAGGTCCAATATGTTATCCCCTCTTGTGTGAGTGTTGACCAGTTGTTCCATAGCATTTGAGTTTATAAATTCTAGGAATCGTTTGGCAAGGGTGTTGGGGCTTGAGTAGTTTTCCCAGTCGATGTTTGGGTAGTTGAAGTCACCCAATATTATTGTGTTTGGAGAGACCTTCATATTCTCAGGAAGGCCAAGTGGGGTTCCTGAGTTTGGGAGGGTGGTCTGTAGCAGGCTACGAACTGAAAGGCAGTTTTGCCCACTGTTAACTGTACATGGATGGTCTCCGATGCTTCGTGTAGTGCCACTAACCTGGAGGTAAGGGTATCTTTGATGAATATGGATACTCCCCCTCCTTTTGTGGTTCGGCCCGAGTTTTGGGGCCGAAAAGCATGGTATGAGGTATAACCTGGTAGTGCTGGGGTGCTCTCTGGGGCCTTGAACCAGGTCTCTGTCACTGCATAGATATCGATATTCTCCATACTGAGGAGAGCCTTGAGTGCATGCATCTTGAGGTTTAGACTTCTGGCATTGAGCAGCATTACCCTTAGTTTTTTTTTTGTGTTGTCTATGTAGGTGGGTTTGTCTTTTGAGCCTTGCCTAAAAAAGGCTATTCTTTATGCTATTCACATTTAAAGCTAAAAGCGTCAGTGTTTAAATGATGTTATTGTTGTTTCTATCTCATCCTTTACCCTTTTTACTCTCTTTCATAATTACACTTTTACATTTTTTCTCTCTTTTACCCTTTTACCTATGGATTTTTTCTTTCTTCTCACTACTTGCCAATTAACATATTCTTTTTCACTTGTATCAATCATCTCTTCTTCCCTTCTCTTTCCCCATGTTTAAATTCCTTTATTATATCTTTGCTTTTTTCTTGTTCCTTTTCCACACTTTTATCATATACTGAATCCTGTATGTCTTCTTTTTCTACAATTTATACATTTTCTTCACAATCTACCCATGCATGTCCTGTTTTTCCACATCTTTTAAATTTCATATCACATTTGTTGCTGCATGACCTACTTTTCCACAAATAAAACATTTTCATTTATCACATTCACTAATCAATTGATCCTTTTTTTTCACAAAAAGCATGTTTTAAGTTGCCTTCTGTACTTAACAAATTCTCTGTTACCATTCACATTAATTATGCTAGAAATATGCACATGATCACATTCCATTTTCAAAATAATTCTACACTCCCATCCTCCAGTCTATAAACCCCTTTCATCATATATTTTTGTTATGTCTATCACATCTTTAAGCTGTCTTTCAGTTCATCTTTATCAATTTCCATTCTAAATTCCATTCTAAATTGTATCATAGCTCTTTTTTGTCTCTCTATTAAATGCCTGTACTATTTATTCAGTCCATGGATTACAGTCTTTTTTTCTCATATTTTCCTAAAAAATTTTCCATATACTGTCCTTTTTCAAAAAATACATCATGGTATGTCTCTTTGCTGATAAGAATAAAAGCTCTTACCTCCTTGGGTGAGACACGCAGTGGTGCAATTATAGCGTATCATACCTCATACCTGTCCAGTCCAGTTTCTTTCTTACTGCTTATTCTTACAACATATTTCTTCTTCCCATCCTTCACTTCTTCGCTTTTTCTTTCTCCCTCTTTCATATTTGTGCATTTGATTTTCTTCATGTCATATCTTCAGCAACTTCTTCTCCTTGAATTTTCTCCATAATCTCACTCTGTGACGCCACCACTTCTCTCTCTGGTTCACTCTAGTTAATTGTTTCTTTTAAATAAACATCCCACAACCCTCTGGATTGAAGGGTTGCAAAATATATCCCTGCTGGCTCTCTCCTTAGCCCTCAAACAGCTTCTCCTGGAATAAATCTTCTGAATCTGGAACTGCTCAGCCAACATCATTCCTCTCCTTCACCTCTCATATGAATGACTTCTCTGCGTCTTCTAATAAGGTGCCTTTCACATAAAGGCTCAGCTGTCTCCATACTTATTTTTTCTTTATCTGTGACTCTATTCTCTTTGTTTACATTTGCCATACTTGCTCCTGTTTCTCTGGGCCGTCTACATGCCTGAAACATAGACAGGAAGCAAGATTAACCACACACAAATGCATCACCCTGCACTACAAGTAGGGGAAGTACCTCAATGCCTTGGCCAAATTTCCCCTACTAGTATTAATACCATTTCTGGTCTCCTCTGAAAAGAGGCTACTAGCTTATTGGAACTAATCAGTCAACAAAGAATAAATAAATAAATATGTTTTCCTTTTCTACTATAAATTTATTTTTGTAATATTATCTTCATCACCTCAGACAGTCTTAATTGCAAAATCGTCACCAAAATGTTGTAATCATTTTGACACAAAGTTATTTGCCTCCAATTCTCTAGTTCTTTCTTGTCTACTTTTTCCATACAGATTTTGTCATTGTTCTCAAACTGTGTACTTAGAAGTTACCGTTTAGTATACATTTCATAGAACATTTTTAAAAACAGTACTTTCTGTTCATAGGTTATAGTTTCATAAGTAAGTACTATGCTAGCTGCCCTTGTGAGCCATTTTACGCCTAGCTAGTTTGGGTCTATATTAGATCACCGAATGCTTAAAAAAGCGAACAGTGATTAATCAACCCTATGTAAGCGAAAGCTTACAATTTCGAACAGCGATTGTTTTCCTAGGGAAAAAAATCGCTGTTCCAACAAAAAAAATATATATATATATTAAACACTTGAAACATTAAGTGAGGGGCTTTGCCCCCCCCCCACACACACACACACACCTCCCCTACTTGAATATACCAACTCCGAGACTGCACTACAGTACCAAAAATGGCAAAGTAATGAAGCGGCCAAACAAATTCTTTCCCCGGGAAATAATTCACTTAAAAGCCGCTTCGATATTTTGATGTTTCAGGCTTTTGAGTTTGACCAAGATGCATTCGAAATAATGTATCTTCGGTCTTCTAATAGGGAACCGCTAGTTTCCCTTTTACTGTTCAAATTAATTAATCCATTTGGTTAGAGATTAGACTTACATATCCCATGGCTGATAATTATATATTACCCCTAAACAGAATAACTGGAATCATACCACAGATAATTTGAGGAGACCCATGCATGAGATAAAGCATTTAGGAGTTGCCTCCGTCCATTAGTAGTACAGAGTGCAGTCCTGGGGTAAATTTTCTGTTTCAAATCCACAGATCCAAGTTACACTTGTATATGGACAGAGATGAACTTTGCTTTATGTGGATGTGGAGTCTGTTTCAGAGCAGTGGTATCCTCTATGAGATATACATGCCCCTCCAAAGTGTTCTGTTGGTGTTGTAGAAAGGTTTATATCCCCAGACTGAGTATTTCTTATGTTATTTGACTTGCTGATGTGCCTTCAGTACTGGGTCATAGGACACCTTGTATGTCAGACACAGGTCATGTCTTAGCAGTCTGTAGGATACTGAATATAGAGACAGAGCTTTGAGTCAGTACAAGTAAGACCTGTTGTTTAGGCCTTGTATCCCTCTATTAAGGTACCCCTGTAGGTGTTCCAGTTGCTGCAAGTTTCTGGATAGATACCTGTCAAAGGGCGCATTATATTCAATGACTGGCCTAATGAGGCCTTAGTAATAGGTAACAATGACACCCCCAGATCTAGACACAATCCCTTTGCTTATAAGCTGCACTATATAGAAGGACTTTCTTACAACAATGGTCACATGTGTTGGTCAAATGTTAGGTCACTGTCCACATAATTTCCCAAATCCTGAACGACTTGGTCAGTTTTAAGGGCTGTATTGTCAATGTTGTAGTTCTCTGGGGTAGATAATATCCTGAAGGATACAATAATGCATTTTTGGCATTTAGCTTCAGTCCATGATTTTGGCACGAGTTAATTATTTGGAAAAAACCTTCTTGCCAGATGGCTAAGTCATTTGGGGACAATGACTGCTGTTAGCTTCCCTTCATCTGCAAACTTAGTCAGCCAGAGCCCTTTGGTATTGGCTTTTACTTCAGAAATATAGATGCCAAACAGGAGAGGTTCCAGCATTTGTTTATTTGTATATGCTATATGCTAAAAGGAATCTAAATGCTGCTTCAAAATCTACTAATGATATGGTGCTACCTAGCCAATCTCTTTCTTTATGTAATATATTTTGAAGCTACCAGTGACTGATTTCTATTTTACCATCTGTCAGTTTCTCATATATTCTGTGGATATAATTATCTACTGTCTCGATAACAGCATCCTGTTTCCTACATATGTTTCCCTGTTTGTCTTTTAAACTAGCTACATTTGTTGTTATTGTTGTTGTTTCATTATTTAGTCAAATCTGACTTTTTGTGATGTCAAGGACTTTATAACTCCAGGCCTGTTTGCCAAGAACTACTCCTTGAAATTTTTGCAAATTCATATTCATTGCCTCAGTAATATCTGTCTGTCCACCTTAGCTTCTGTTGTCCCCTTCTTCTTTTGCCTTTGATCTTTCCCAGCATTAGTGTTTTCTCTAATCAATTATGTGTTCACATTATGAGGCTAAAGTATTTGAATTTTAGTTTTACTCTCATGCCTTCCAGTAAACAGTCTGGCTTTATTTCCTTAAATATCGACCAAGTTGACCTTCTTGCAGTTCATGGAATTCTTAAAAATTTTTCTCAAACACTAAAGTTCAAAAGCATTGATTTTTCTGCTCAGAGACATACTTATAGTCCAACTCTCACAGCCATGCGTTATTACTTTCACTGCATTGACCTTTGTTGACAATATGTATTTGCTTTTAAAAATCTTATCCAGATTTGCTAGTATTCCTTCCAAAAAACAAGCATTATTTTGATTATATGGATACACTATCTGCAAAGATCTTTAAACTCAGGCAAGTAAAACCTATCACTGTTACAACTTCTTTTCCATTTATTTCCAAAGAATTGATAGGGCTAGATGATATTATTTTATTTATGTATTTATTTCTGAAACTACATCACCTTTTGCATTTTCTGCTTTCGCCTTCGTCAACGGGATCTTCAACTCTTTTCTCATATTCAGCAATCAGAGTGGTATCATCTACATATTTCAGGTTGTTGATATTACTCCTTGCAATTTTGTTTCCAGCATATGATACATCTGGCCCATTATTTCACCTGCTTTATTTTCAGGAAATACATTGAATAAGTAGGATGACAGTATACAGTTTTGCCATACCCCGTTCCCAATACTGAACCAATCAATTATTCCATATCTGTTTCTTATTCTGCAAATTCCTCAGGAGGCAAATAAGGTGACTTAGTGAAAACATTTATTAATTACAACTGAAGTAATAATAATTATTAATTATTATACACTACTTATTTTTATTGTTAATTTTCATGACAGCAATTGGTTTACTTATTCATGTCTTACTTTATTCTTAAATTTCTATTTTCATAAAATATCTCATTTTTTTCTCATTTCATCTCTATATTTCTATTTGATCAAATAATACAATTTTAATTAGGTACTAACTGTAATAAAAGGTAGCCCTATGAGAGGATGCTTCCCTATTCAGGATTAAATTACTTTTATGAATCTAATGGTTTATGAAGGAGCCTATAGAAATTAATAATAAGGACAGAGCGAGCCTAGCTTTTACTTGCAAAGATTGAAGTAACAAGACTGCAGGGTTCTAAGCAAGTTAAACAATTATGTCTAGGCCCCTGGTTTGCCTGGGAAGAGACATCTCAGCATAGTATGCCTTTCAAGGTTTTACAAATAAAAAATAGTATAAAGGCACTTGCCATTATACAATGGTAGGTATTTTATAGTCAAAAGCATAAATGTAACGCTGTAGCAAATCCTGTAGGATTCAATGCAAGGGTGCAAGATTATTGGAATCATGCATCAACTTTCAGAATGTAGTCCAGCTCCTGAGAGTGCGTGTTTCTTGACAATGCAGCTTTCTACTACAGCAAAAAAAAAAATCTTGAAATGACAGAATTAAGCAAAATAAATAAATAACTAAACAGACAAATAAATAACAGGGAAAAACAAGTTAACTGTCTTTCTGAAAAAAAAAGTAATTTAACAAAATGTATATTGAAGAACCTTGATTGAGATCATGAAATGTTGAATTTCAAATGTATCATTTAGACTTTATAACTACTATTTTCAAAATAACCATAGTTACATATAGTACCAATAATACAAAGTGCAATAGCTGAAGTACGCTCCCAACATGAACTACTGGTGATCATGTGATCATAGTCAAAAGCAAAATAAAGTTCCATTCTATAGTGGCATTATTTAGGTGTAGGAAATACAAATTTACCCATGACTGATTTTGCCTTGTTGCATTATTTAGGTTAGGAAATGCAGATTTACCCAAGACTGATCTTGCCTGGTTACCTGGGTTTGCCTTCATCGCTAAATAAAATTAGCCATGGGTAACTCTGTCCCCCATTAAACACACTCAGACATGGTTTACTGCTAAAATGTATAATACAGCACCATTACCCCAGCTTCAGTAGTCCAGCTAAAAGATGTGTAAGCCATATAGGACATAAAAGAGGAACTGCTGTTGACAACCAGGATTATGAAATGCATAGAATTTCACAAGACTGGGGGAAGCAGTCCTATATTTATGGACACTGATATAAGAGTGAAATCTGCAAGTATCTTACTGTAGAATAAGGTAAATAAGGTGAAAATGAAAGGATGAATTCAGCCCTAAGTTACTTGTGAAGAAAGAGAAAGGGAAATATCCCAAAGCAACAATAAAGCAGCATGGACTCACAACAGGAAGGTGCTATTAGACAGTAATAAGGCTGCAACAAGTAAGGGAGGGCACCCAGATGTGGCCCACCTTAATTTTAGTAAGGCATATGATAGAACACCGTATATGTAATAGAAAAAATAAATTGAATCTGCAGTGAAGAAAAGGAGGTCCACATCATACAGCAGAGAGTTCATTTCTGGGACCAGTATGTTTGGACATTCATATGACTAACACTAACATTGTGCAGGCACAAGGTTCAGTTCTGGGATTTTATATATATATATATATATATATATATATATATATACACATATATATATATGTGTGTGTGTGTGTGTGTATATATTAAACATATATATGTACAGGTATTTGTATACATATTTTGTATGTATGCATATACATATATATATATATATATATATGTGTGTGTGTGTGTGTGTGTGTGTGTGTGTGTGTGTGTGTGTATATATTAAACATATATATGTATAGGTATTTGTATACATATTTTGTATGTATGCATATATATATATATATATATATATATATATATATATATATATATACACACACACACACACACACACACATATACATATATATGACAGACGTTGTCGAAGGATTGTAGGAAAATAATGCTTTTTCACAGACAACACAAAGTTCAGTAACAATATTAGTACTGAAGTTTAAGTATATGAATTGTGAAGGAACTGCTCTAAGTTAATGGTAATAGTCAGTTGTATGACTACAAGGATTTAGTGAAAATGTGAAGTGAAAACATAACATCAGAAAGGGAAGTGAATATTAGCATGATTATACAAGATGATCGAAATGTGGGCAACTGATGTGAAAGCAATGAAAGCTGGGATTAAGGTAGAGTAGCGATCCATACGAAAAGTATTACCAGTCAAAGATATTACTTTTTCACTATAGAGAATGTTGTCAATAATGCTTCTAAAGTGCTCTGTATGGTACTGAAGACTCTGTCTCTGCAAAAAAAAAAAAAAAAAAAAAGACAGAAAGGGGGTTGTGCAGAGAAGTCTGACAAAAATGATGCATGAGCTACACAAGACAAATCAGGAGAAAGTAAAAGAATTATATATAAACTGTAAACTAATGAAAGTGAGTGTGTGTGTGTGTGTGTGTGTGTGTGTGTGTGTGTGTGTGTGTGTGTGTGTGTGTGTGTATGTGTGTGTGTATGTGTGTGTGTTCCCACACTTGCAATCATTAATGCCAACAAGGCAGTCACCTCTGATGTGTGGAGACTGCTTCATGCAGAATGAATTATGTTTAGTGGGCCGTTTGCCATTTTAATAGTTGTCACCATGGAATTAGTGCGTGTAAGAAAGAGAATGTGCAAGAAAGCTATGGACGAGTAAATGTAGTTTTTGTGTTTTTTTCTTTTGTGTTTTGGCTCTGATTGCAAATACAAGCTTATTTTGCTTGCATTTGAGATCAGGTGTCCCATTCCAGCAAATGCTGTTGACTGTTGCATAGCCAATGCCTCAAGGGTAGAATATATGATGACTGGCACTTGTAGTTTTCATTATTTGCTGATGTCATATATTCTCTCTCGCTCTCCCCATGTGTATGAATCAGTGTGTGTGTGCGTGTGTGTGTGTGTGTGTGTGTGTGTGTGTGTGTGTGTGTGTGTGTGTGTGTGTGTGTGTGTGTGTGTGTGTGTGTGTGTGTGTATTTTACACACACACACACACACACACACACACACACACACACACACACACACACACACACACACACACACACACACATTAATGATTCACTGTCTCATTTCAAGATTTTATGAATAATAGCAAATGTTTAGAATACAATCGCTGTTGATAGCCCTGTTGTGCTCACTATATCAGGATCTTATCTTACCTGTCCTCAGTTTCATCCCATTTGCCTTCAGTTTTGCATTCCATTTTCCTATCCTTTGCTGAAGTTGTCTACCTGTAATGTTACATCATCTGCATACAGCAACTTTGTCAATCTGTCTCGTCTGATCTGTTTGCTAATGTGTCCATCATCAGTATAAACATCAGTGGGGTTAGAGCTGGACTCTGATGCACATACACTCCTAATGGGAACCCCTCTGTGAGACCAAACACTGTTCATACTTGAGTCATTGGATCCTTATACATAGCCTGCACTAACTGTACCAATGTTTCTGGTACCACGAACGACTGCAGGACTACCCAAATCAGCTTTCTTGGGGCCTTGGCATATACTTTCTCAAAGTCTGGGAATGCCTAGCTGGATTCTTTCCTCATTTTTAGCTTCTTCTCAAGTATCTGTGTCCCTGTAAATGTCGAGTTAGTTGTGCTGCACCCTGATTTGAATTCAAACTGCTCCTCTCCCATTTTAATTTCTGCTGTGCATATTCATTTATCAGTCACCCTCTGCAGAACTTTGTTCTTGAATACTTGAACTAGTATGCCTATTCTCCAGTCATCTGGGATGTTCATTTCTCTCCATAATGCTATGAGTAACCTCAGGAGCCATTCTACCCTATCTCATCCAACATCTTGATGATACCTGTTGTGACCTCATCTGGGCCTACTGCTTTCTCTGACTTCATTTTTCTTAGTGGTTTGCTTATTTCTTCTATGGTTGGCTCCTCCTCTACTTTCACCTGTACAGATTCTGCGGGGTGTTCTTCATTCAGAAGCTGCTGGAAGTGCTCCTTCCATCTGTCTTTGATGTCCTGTGGACTGGTGAGCAGGTTTTTGCTGGCATCCCTTATGAAGGGTGTCTGACTATCTTATTTATCTTTCTGTCTTTGCTTTGCAACCTGATATAGTTTCAGTGTCAGTTTCCTGAGTCACTTTCTAAAGGCTGATGAAGTGTCTCTGATGCCTTGTTCTTTTCTACTGCAACTCCTCTTTCAGCTTCTTTGTTAGTAAATCAGTATTCCTTTCTAGCCTGGTGCTTTTTCTCAGTCTCCCACTTTTTCCTGCACTCCTTCCTTTCTTCTTTTGATAACATCCTGGATTTCTGAATTCCACCACCAGCTTTTCTTATGTACCTTATTTCCATAGTTGTCTGTATATCTCTTCTGTATTTGTCAAATATGCTGCTTAGAAGAACTGCCATTCTTCTTCAGCTCCACCTATTTTCTCTTCGTCTTGAGGTGCTAAAGCCCTGAGTAATTCCTTGAACTGTTCTTTCTCTCCCGTCAACTTCCAGGTCTTCAGTCTAGTCTCTGTTGAACTTAGAGCCTTATTTGACCACTGCTTGCAGCTGATTTTGGTAACCAGTGATTTAAGCTGTGGGCAAACTGTTTGCAATCACTGATGCAACCCCACTGCCCTTTCTTTACTATGACGAATTGTACCTGAGTTGCATGTTGGCCATTCTTGTGTGTGATCTTATGACTGTCTTTCTTATTGAACCATATTTTGGCCACTATCAAGCCATTTGCCAGACAAAAGTCTGTAATGGCTTCTCCTTCTTTATTCCTGTTGCCCCACCTATGTGGACTCAGACAGTCTTCATATCCTGTTCTGTCTGTCCTGATATGTGCATTCAGGTCACTCATTATCAACAACAATTCATATTGTTCTGTGTTATATAGTAATCCTGCAACTGCTGCCTGAATGCACTCTTTACTCCACTGTCACAAACCCGCTGTAGGGCATAGGCTGACACTATAAATGCTACCCTGTCATTTTACCGGAGTCTGATTGCAATGAGTATTTCACTAATTCTGATGACATCCTTCTCTACCCTCCGAAGCCTCTCCCTTACCACAATTCCCACACCATTTCTAGTCTATCCTCCTTCCTCTCAAGTCATGTGGCTTTTCTGTACTTCTGTTTCCATCTAGCCTCTTCAATACATAGGATATCCAACCAGATTCTTACCATAATGTCATCTACATCCAGGCTCTGAATTGTTAGTGAACCTCCATTGAGTGTAGTAATTCTTAGCTCATGTGTGGCAGGTTGATTAGTTTTACCTCCAGCTTTTGCTCAACAGACCTATCTCAGGTAACCCAAGCTGGACAAGTGGACCCAGGATTGCCAGTAGTTCATTGACACAGGGCTGTTGCGCTTTACGGCAGGCACATTGGCCAATAGGGACACATACACTCCTCCCGCTGTTAGCATGGATCATCCTTTGCATAGGTTGGAGTAGGCAGGGTCCTCAACTCACTTATCATACCCGTGCCCATTTGTTGGCATTGCTTAATATGACTGGATCATCTAGAGCCGTATTTTACATCACTGAGTGGCTATCCCTACCATGGCATGCAGTCTGTGACCATGTTCTTCTATCTTGAGGATACTGTGGACCACAGAAGATGTCCAAAGCATTTGGTCTATACAACTCTTCCCCTTGTAGGGCACCATCTAGTGCATGTATGCTGCTGCCCACAGCTCCATTCATTGGGTGAATTTGAGATGGAAACACTCAGCATGTTTTTAGGAGGTGGGAGGAGCCCCCACATAGATAAATGGAGAACATGCTAACTCCATACAGGCATTAGCTAGAGGTCTTTGTAGAGGAAAAGATTTGGAAGGAACTCGGTGTGGCTGAATTCATTCTTAGAAAGCCATACAAGGTAATACATCCTCCTAAGGACAGACAATTTTGGAACAAGGGTTCACTTGCTGACTTCATGGTTGCACTGGCAGTAACCAAGTGAAAGCCCTCAGATGAGATCTCAGCTGTCATCCCCCCAGAGAAGAATTCTAGGACAATGGACATATTCAGAAGCAGATTTATGCATCAGTTACCTCCACTGTCAGAGACTTAAATTACCTGCTGCACTTGAAAACATTCCAGTGTGGCCTAGCTGAACAGACCTTGAGTGTGCTGAGGCCACCAGTGAAATCTGAATCATATAATGCAGTTGATGGAGTGGCTACAGTTGCCAGAACAGTTACCACCATGAGATGCTATGTCTGATTCCTTTTTTGTGACTTCTCAGAGAACTTCAAGGTGTCTTTCATGAATGACCCTTTTGATGAGTCATCACTTTTTGGACCTAGCGGGAAAGAGAAGCTGGAAAGGAGTGAAGAGGAGAGCAATACTTTGACCTCTGTGGGAGTCAAGTTCACAGCTCTCTTAAGATCCTTATCCAGGAGCAAAAATGGTTTTATGAGTCTGTGGGTTAAGCTGTTTCACAAGCAGCTCGTTCACCAGTTTCAAGATAGGAACTCCCATGGAGTTTTCAACAAACATCACCCCAGATGCAAGGCAGCTCCACAGAATCAGGGTTTCCTTGTTTCTTTCTAAAAAAAAAAATAAAAGTAGAACCTACAGGACTTTGTCTGAATCTCCCACTCTGCAGACAATTAGGGGTTGTCTGTCTTCCTACACCAGACTGCATGGATGACCGTCATGCAGAACAAATGGGTCATGGGATAGTATCTAAAGGCAATTACATTCCCTTTTCTCATTTACAATAACCATCCCTTCTCCCCTTCTTGACATTTCACCCCGTCAAAAGAGGATAGCAAAGGTGGAGGTCACAAACCTAATAAAAAAGAGTGATCCAAGAGGTCCTGCAATACCAGAGAAGGTCCAATATTTTGTGGAAGATTCTTTTTGGTTCATAAGAAATTGAAGAATCTCAGTGACCTAAAGCAATGTGCCACAAAAAAAAAAAAAAAAAAAAAAAAAAGATTTTAGATGGTCACACTACAATCAATCTTCCTATGTGTGTGTGTATTGGTGGGGGTTGTATGTGCTCACCAGATCTCTGGGAAGCATACCTGTGCATCGAAATTGCTATGAAGTACAAGAAATGTCTTCACCTCTGGTTTGGAAAAAAAGATTTACCAACTCCAAGCCCTGCTATTTAGTCTCAATCATGCCCCCAGGGTGTTTGCAAAATGCATGACATGAGGTCCTAAGGAATCAAGATCATTCTGTATCCACAGGGGGTCACTCATACAAGCAAAGGATTACCATCTTTATCTTGGTCTGTCCCTGGGGATCACTGTCAACCTACAGAAATTGCAACTGGAACCATCTAAAGTTCTGGTGTTTATAGGATGGCACTTCCACAGGAGTGTATCCTCCTCATTAAAATCTCTGTGAGTCTTCTCTTAAGTCCCTCTCTATCAACTACCCTTCAAGCCCTCAAAGCCTGGGGTTGATAGCAGCAACAATATTCCTGGTACAGCATGCCAGATACCACATATGAATTCTTCAGTGGACACTCAGGATTCAGTGGTCACAATTGCTAAACTGACACTCACATGCAGGAATCATCTCTTATGGTTGCTGGGCACCTGAAACCTAGTGGCTCTTCCATTCACTCCCCCTCTTCCATGGGCCATGATTACTATGGATGTAGGGCTGACAGTCTAAGGAACATGGACTTCCTAGGAGGCCAACTTATATATTAACATACTGGAGATGAGAGTGGTCCTCCTAGTATTGTAGGCCTTTCAGGACCTTCTTCTCCATGGTGTGATAACCATAAACACATACCTTGACTGTGGTATGGTAAAGGCATCAGATCATACCCCTTTTCATGAAATAATGAGAGTGTGATGATGGATGATCTTGACACAATGCATTCCGATAGAAATACACATAACTGTCTGCCTCAACACCTTAGGGGACAGGCTCAACAAAAGAAATCTTGATGTCTCATGAGTAGCCCAGCAATCCTCAAATAGCACAAGACTTATTCCATCACTAGGGGAAGCCTTGATATGACTCATTTGCAACCCCCTCCAGTACCAAATTTAGCAACTTTTTTTCATAGGTTCATAGAAGAACACTAGGCTACCTGCCCTGAAGGGCCATTTTAAGTCAAGCCAATAACCCATGGTCAGAATTAAACCCAATATCTTGTGTCTATGAGTTAAGACTTTAACTATTGTACTAAACGTAAAAAAAAAACATCACTTTTATTCCCATGGGACAATCTCCAAAGAATGCTCTAATACATCAGTAGCCATTAGATCTTCATGCCTTTCCTCCTCTGCCACTAATGATGAAATTCATCCAGAAAGTAAAGTTGTGCAAAGCTATGGTCATCTTCACACCCTCATTCCAGCCTCATCAGCTTGGGTTTCCTCTGCTGTGGCCTCACCTAAAGCATGTCACTCTGTTTCCAGATCACATTCTGGATCTCCTGTCCCATCCTTCCTGCAAGGCTCAACAAGACATCATACCTCTTTAGCTAACCATATGGTTTCTCCAGTTCCAGCAACGGCCAGGATCCCAAATTTCCCTACCGGGGTAGTCCAGATCTTCACAGCTTGCTAGAACTCCTCTACACACAAGCTAAGAGCAAACAGCAAAGAGGTTTTTTTTAGTTACTCAGAGCGGGAAAAGCCCTTTCTCAGCCCCATTCCATTTAATTCTCTGTTTTTTGTCATTTCATTTTGATGTATATTCTAGCTCAGACAAAGTTCATTTGGCAGCAATCTCTAATTTCCACAAGGAAGATAATTTTCCATGTCTTGCTTCCCAAAAAATTTGCAAAGCTTTCCTAGAAGATGCTTTCTTACTTCAGACCCCTGTTAAGGACCCCACACTTTCTTGGGAAATCAACTTTATCTTAGAAAGATTGACTCAGCCTCCTTTTGATCCAACTTATTCAGTATATCTCAAATTTTTGTAACAGAAGATGGTCTTTCTAGTGGCAATTACTTCAGCAAATTAAAACTCAGAACCCCAAGTCTTATTTTGCAAGCTCTGTACTTTGTCATAAAGACAGGGTTTCCTTACGTGCAAACTATTCTTCACAGAGTCTACTCTTAACCATTTCCTTCATTTGTCTTTTATCCTTCATACTTATGCTGGGGAGAATAATGCCTGGATGTTCATAGACAAACCAGGGTTTTATATGCAATGGATACAATTTTGACAACATGATCAGCTGTTTGTAATCTTTTCTAAAGCCAGACTGGCACAAAAACATTTCCAACAGGTTATTATCTAGATGGCTATCCGAATGCATTTGTCATATTTATTGCTTTAGTTATTTATTTATTTGTTTATTTATTTTTATTTTGCAATTTTTTTGCAGGGTAAGTGAGTCAGTCAACTGAATCTTTTTAGTCACAACTCAAGAGCAAAACAAGACATAAAAAACACACAGAAAGTTTACAAAATAAAAATGCACAGGTAAATGTCAAAAAATGCACAGGAAGTTTGTATCCATAACAGATATACTGTAAGATAGTGAATAAAGTTACCATATTATTACATACAGTTTCTATATGCATAAGAGAGCTAAGAAGCCTAGATCAACAGAGGAACAATGACACCTGGTACTCCACCATCACCATCACTTACTTTATAGACTATTCTGAGATCAAACGAACTATCCAAGACAGCTGGTGTATCATCAACAAAAAAAAAGGAACCTCAACAAGATCCTGTGCAAACAACCATGATTCACCATCAGAAAAACATAAGAGAATCCAGAATTATGTCAAAAACACCCACCATCCTCAGGATAATGATTGCTGGAAAGGGACATTCCCACATGGCCGCCTATACTGCAGCTTTTGTACATATCTGAGCAGCAGATCCAGTTTCTAATCCCTAAATACCAGGCAGTCCTACACCAGCCACCTCTTTGGGAACTGCAACACAGATACAGATGTTTAGAGGGCTCAATGCAATCACTACCTAGCATTTTACATCAAGATCACCATTAACAAACTTAAAACCAGGATAGCCCAGCATTACTCAGACATCAGAAATGGCACATTGAAGAAGGATCCAAATGGAGAGGTAATAAGTCAGCAAGCAAAGGAGAGTAGTATTGCTGGAATTTAATTTATCCTCAAGTCTTGGTGTGTACCTTCATGAGGTGGACCTTGTTTTTCACAAAATCTCACCAAGATGACACTGATATATAGACTGTATTTTATATAGCATATATCATGGACAGAAGTAGGTTAAAAAATAAAAAGATATCTGGGTGCACAAGACCCAGGATAAAAAATGTACCTAATCCTAGTAGGTGCACTAATGCCAGGACTGGGAAAATGACAGAGCAGAATCCTCAAGACAAGGAAACATTCCTACAATGGGGCTAGGCCAGGGTCCGGAGAAGGATGGCCACCCTGTTGTAGATAGTAGTCATCCACAAAAAACACAAAACTGATAGGCCAAAAAAGAACCATAGAGATGATAGGACTGCTGTGGATAAGAAATAATGTATGTATTGTTACTATTATGCAAGAAGCCCAGAATTTCCAGATAGAAGATGTACAAAAGGATTATAAGAGGAATTATAAAAAAGAATTAGAATTAATTAGAATTAATTAGAATTAGAAAAAAAAAATGCAGAAGAAAAACTGTCAGAAGCTTCAAATAAAAATGTGGATTCACTGATACAACAGATTTATGAAAAACATTATATAGACCAAGAAAGCTTGGGCCATTTGGAAGAAGTGACTGAGGAAGTACAAAAATATAAAGAACAAAATCTACAGATTTTTGAAAGATATAAAAAAGAAATATGGACATGGCAAAGAAAGAGAGATCTGATATAGTGCAATACTTATGCAAAATAGAAAGCCTAATTAATCAATACAAAAAGTAACCCCATATATATTTGAAGAGAAATACAGACAAAGGCATCCAGATATGGAAAATTTCACTGCACAAAAAAATAAGCCCCGGGATTCATGAACCTTGCGCCAGGCGCCAGCATAGCGTCGGCGTTATAACGCCAAATATGGCTGCTTAGCGATTCAGGTATGAATGAATTCCACGTGCACTACCGGCGTGCGCCGGACCGTCCCCGCCCCCGGCGTAGGTATGCAAAACACACTGTGTGCGGT
>NC_056742.1:394698983-394733983 GCF_019279795.1 Protopterus annectens
AATTTTTAAAATTTTAAAGGGGGATGAAAAAAGGCCCCCAAATTTGAGCCTGCTGTCCTGCTCACTGCCAGGTTCAGAATTCCATCACAGTACAGCTTAGCTTCACCAATTACATGCAGGCTTAGTTCTACTGCCATATTGTACGGTACAATTCAATACATTATATAGTATTTAGAGTGTAAACTGGAACTTCATATGTGTTTCTATATATTTTACGAACAACATCCATCCAGCCATATGCATGTTGTTCCGTCCTTTACCTTGACCGTGTGTATTTGTCCGTCCAGCCACGCTAATCTCCACATGTGATGTCCCAGTTTGCCCTTCTTTGCCTGTAGCACCCTGTTAGGACGTCCTGTGTGGTAGGCACCTGTTCCGCTATATGTGATCGACTTCACTGCAAAGATAATCATCGATGCGGTGGTCCAATGACCCGACTTGTCCACATGTGTACACTTATGTGCACCGTGTCGTATGCAAACCTAGATGGTTTGGACGGGTACATACTACATGCGGATGTACACATTCTGCTGACACATTCACATGCAGCCATTTACATATCTGTACCTGCGGTGGGTTGGTGACATGTGGAATGCGTATTTGCCCGCGTGGCATTGCCTAACACAAACTTCTTACCACAGTTCAGGTATGCACATTGTGTGTGGTTGTATAGCTGCACACGGATGCTAGCAGGTTTGGGTGCAGGGGTATACATGGGTGTGACTGCATGTACAATGAGGCTATTGTGTAGTACATCCGAATGCATGGGTTCTGCTTCTGGATATTACACTTCATCATACACCATCCAGTGTATGCAACAGAGACGTTACTGGGTCTGGGATATGTTGCTATGCACATGTTTGCCTGTGTTTGAGGTATCTTGCTTCCTTACTGTTGTTATGTCAGCACAGCTACCCGGCTATGTACTGTCACTACTGCTTGTGACCATTATGGTTGGCACCTTTTCCAATGCCCATAGTGGGGCATGTTATGTGGACACTTCGGAATTTGCAGGACTACACATACCCAGGGCTAGTGCAGTTGACAGAACTTCACTTGTTTGCCATACTATGAGTTTATTCTGTAAGCGTTTGGGTTCCTTATTTCTTTTCTTATGCCATGTATGTGTTCCATATCGTAATGTATATGTTTTATGCTACTATTTACATATATATTGCGGGAATTTGCATGGCAGGGGATCGGGGGTCATTTTCCATTTTTACGATTGTTGCAGGGACACGACTGTCCAATCAGGGACTGTCCATGGCACATTGGGACAGCAGGTAACCCTGGTGACCATGCCCATGTCGCTGCTGGGGTTTCCACCTTTTCCATTTTCCGATCTGGGATATTTCCGGGACTCACATCTGCCTTTACAGGCCGACACATACAAACGGTCACTATATAGCATAGAAATTCACTTGTTTGCCTAAATAATTTGCTTATTATTGTGGCAATTTCCTTGCTTATTCTGTTTATTGTGTCATTTAGGTATTTCTGTTACAGAAATAACCAATTCATGCTACCATTACATTACATACGGGATATCATTGTGTCCTACAATCGTAGCACATCAGCCATTTCTAATTCGTTTTTTCGGGACACAACTGTCCATGGAGAGACTGCCCCAACCAAAGTGGGACAGGTGGTGACCTTAGTCGCTGCTCCTATGTCGGTGCGGCGCGCTGACATGCGACTGTACACCGTCTCTGAGTTTTAACACTGACAGTGCATTGCGGACGGCGGTCTTATGCGTATCCTTTGCTCCTTGGACGGGTACACTTATGCCTTCGTGGCTTCTATTTGCTTCTCCGTTAATTTGGAACAGGGACTATGTTGCATACTGTACGTGTGTTTCATTCTGCACGGGACCTGGCTGCTGCCATTACTATTGTGGGCGGACCGTGGCTGTCAGCACATTAGGTTGCTCACCTCATGCCGGCTTAGACACGCCTCCAGACGCATCCTACCTGGGCTCGCTCACGTACACTACGCACGTGTCTGTGATTCCGGTGCACTCTCATTAATATGTATATGGCGCTACTGCACCGGATATTCCATGCATCGCCGGCGCAGGCCTTACGCCGGCCTTGCGCCGAGCTTCATGAATCCCGGGGAAGATCACAAGGAGGGAACATTAAACAAAAGATTAGTAAAGTAGAAGTTAAAAAAATAGAAGCTGAAGTTATGGAGTACCTGCAAAGTGAATGATTTAGTGACACAAGTTACATCACAGCATGATGGAAAAACAAGTCCCCCTAGTAAGGAGAAACAGGAGGAGCAGGAGACATCTGAAGAAGAAATATGGGCATATGGAAATAAAAAAGAGGTTTAATATGGTGCAATATTTATGCAAAGAAGAAAGCAAAACTAATCAATACAAAAAAAGCAGCACCAAAGATATTTGAAGAGAAATATAGGCAAAGGCATCCAGATATGGAAACTTTTACAATACAAAAAATAAGAAAACAAAGAGAAAAAGTAGAAAAGAGGATTAGTAATGGAGAAGTTCAAGAAATAGAAACTGAGGTTATGGATTACCTGCAAAGTGAAGGATTTAGTGTACAAATTCTAACTCTGATAACATCACAGCAGGATAGAGCAATGGATCCCCAAATTAAGGAGAAACCAGTGGAGTGAGAAACATCTGATCAGTTGCCATATGAAGATACTTTGGAGCTGTCCATAGTAAATCAGTACAAAAGTTCAGTTGGAATAGCACAGCAAGGGAAGGAACAAGAAACTGTGGTAACTTCAATGCAGTCAATGTTGTGGAGTGATAGGCCAGTGAGTTCCCATATGAAAGAGCAATGGATGGCACAGGATGAAACTGAACGGAGAACAAAGAATGTGCCCTCAGTTTAGAAGAAAATGATTTAAGAGAAGAATTACTTGATTTAATAGAGGTGGAGAGACGTATTAAGATCAATGAAAGAAATAGACCACAGAAAGTCAATAAAAGTTAGAAGTTTGATAAAACAAATGAAGACAGTAATTAGGACTGTTCATAGAAATTCATGCAATGTTACAAAAGTAAATAGGGCATATTACTCTGCAGCTAAATTAATAACAGATAAAGTCTTACCACAAGCCGCAGTGGTACAGCGGTAGCATTGTTGCCTCACAGCAAGAGGTTCTCCTGTTCGATTCTCGACTGGAGTGCCTTCTGTGTGGATTCTGCATGTCCTCCCCACGGTCAAGTGGCCTCCGAAAGACATGCGTGAATGGGCGTGCCTTCACTGAAGGTTGGGCATCAGGCTGGCAACTCGGCACCATAAAAATATCTACTGCCAATCATTAGCGGATCGGAGTTCCGCTGTGGCGACCCCTAACCTGGAAAATCTGAAAAGACAAACATAAAGTCTTACCACAAAAACACAGGGCAGTAAGGGAAAGGAAAGGGAGAAATCAAATGCCATCATGGAAGTATCGAATACAGAAAACTATAAAGCAATTAAAACAAGAGTCACTCTTAGAATAGGAGAGGGAACAGATTACCAAAAAGATAGCCGTGATAAAAACAATGCAAAGTTTAAAGGAGAAGAGGGATTTTTCAAGATTTGCACTTCTCTAGGTTTTCTGTCTTTTTTTCGGCTTGTTGGTATACAGCATTTCAAGTGCTGACATTTCAATAGGGAGCCTCGTGTCCTAGATATTATGCATTCATTTTCACCAGTTGTCAGCCTTTTTCAGTACAGAAATGTTTAATTCCAACTTTGGCAACTTGAGTGCACAGATTAATCATATTGTGACACAGAATACTGGTTCTGGTGAGACTCCTTCATTGTTTGCAATATAATGCAAGAGGCCTGCAATTTGAAGTTACTACAGGACACACAAGCAAACCTCACAGATAAAACTGCATGCTGAAACATTTGTTTCTTCAAAGAGCGGTAAAGCTGAGGCTGAAACTCTGCAGGCTGCTATAGTACTATGCACACTCAAAAACGGCTATACAAGACTATGCCTGGTAAAACTCCTTGTTCCTGGATCAGTGTAAGTGTACTCACATGCTTCAAAACTTGATTTACTTTCATCAAGACAAGATCTGGATTATGGTTACATTCTCCTAGTCCTTTCAATAGCAACACAGATTCTCTGCAGGCCATCAGAGAAGTGAAAACAGAACAAGGAACTGTATAGCAACACACTGAGGCTCTTGGTAAGAGGTTTATTAAATTTAAAAGCATACAATTTGACAATATGTTTTTATTATGTATATTAAACAAGATATTATACCAAAGAACCTCTGGTATCACAAATTTCCTAATGAGATGGGGCAGGATTCACAACTACATTTTATTACTGGTTAAATATGTATAAATATTAACAGCAATAGAATGTCAGAAACAACTTAGTTATGGTGATGGCAATTATTACATTTGAATGCATATATATCCCATCCATCATAAGGAAATAAAAGCTGCTTTTTGTTACATCATACTAGTGAGATTTGTTTATTTTATGACACATTAATTCTTTTCCATTATATATGGATGTGGCAAAGGTGTAAAATAGTAAATTATCATACTTGTTTACGCACTGCCAAACAAAGTTTATTGAAATATACAGCAATGTGACATGCCATGTATCTAATTATCTCTTTTTTGCTCCCCCCCACCCTATCCTTCTCCTTTTATTTTTGATTTTTGGGAGGGGTTATAATTTAGTAACGTTCTGCTGTTTGCATTACTTTCTGCTGAAAACTAAATTGCCAACAGCACAGAGAGGTAGACCAACCACTGTGGCTTGGCCTACCATACCTCTACAGATGGCAGCACAGACAGCCAGCACTTCAGGTTCACAATCTGTCAGTGCTGCCTCCACAACCCCTGCCCTGTCTGCTCTAACTGTATCTAGAGGCTCCACCTTGGGTGCTGGTGCAGTGGTATCCTCTGGGAGCTGTACCCATGGAGGTGATAATTTTGTCATCTGGTGGGAGATGGCAAAACTGGTGGAAGATATCATGGAGAGGGGCCTCTGTGCATATACTAGCAAGGTTGTAAGGGTTCTGCTTCACATTGCAAAGATGAAGCCACATCTGGCACTGACCCAGAGAGTTTCTACAGAAGAGAGTGATGACAGTTCTGAGGGTGAAGACTAGATTCTCACTGTTCTCAAGCTGGACATGGGTACATCTCCAACACTGTTTCCTATCCCCAGTCATGGTGTCCCCCCAAACTTTTGTCTCTATCACCACCCCTCTCTGTCTTGTATGTCCTATATGTCTGCATAAACTTTCTAACCTACATTCCCATCATTCCTCTTTCCCCCCAAAAAATAATAAAAAATGGGCATCTGTCCCACAAAATAATACACCATACACATAGCTCTCCACTTCACCTATGTGTCATCTTGATTTTGTCCAATTTGCCATACAACATTATTCTGTTGTTGTCACCTACCACTGGTGTGGTGACTCTCCATAGTCATGAAATTATGTGTAGAAGTGTACATTTATTTTGTGACATGAATAGCTATGGTGCTCTCCCAAGACCCTCTTGCAAATTCCTGTATTCTTTCCTGTATCTTATCCTATGCCTGCCAACCTCATTTTTCACCACTGTCCTAGCCATCCTTTTATATATATGTTTAATCTGAAAAGGTAGATTCACACACATCACACATAGCTAGAAATGACCCATGGAAAAGCTTTCACTTTATGTCCTTGGCATTTGAGTGTAGGTTGGCATATCACAGCAATGCCGAGTGACAGTGAACATTAACTTCTTATTGCAAAAGCTGAAGATTTCAATTTAATCTGGAGTGGTCTGGTCACTTTCATGCAAATTTACTGAAATATGCTGTGCTGTGAGAATACAGAATAAAGGCAGACTAAAGGCAGTACTGTTAAACAGTAAATGTAATAGTTCTTAGGCTGGTGGATGTAATGACGTAGGACTTCCTATATGGCTTGCTGAGATAATTACTTTGTTTGTAGAGAGATGTTTTTGCATAGTGTCATGTCTTTGATTAAAGCTGTAGGTCAATGTATTAATTCTTGATGTTTTGTATTACTTTCATATATTTAACTGCAAACATATAGATTTCTTTCTATACACAACATTTCATTAACATACCATTTGAATAGCACAGCAAGACATATTTTGCCAAAACACTGCAGCCCCAACAGGGAGACTTATTCAGCCAAATTTATCCTGCTTATGTCTTCATGTTCATTACCCTCTCATACCCCTTAGTTCTCCCTACAGCAAGGACTTTACTGTACAGAACATGGCAGATTAATGGTAATTTAATAAGTAAGAGTAACACACCATACCAATGTTCCCTGCTCTTCCTCAGTGATTCCCCCCCTCTCTCTTCACCCATTGTGCTTCAGTAAGTTGCCACTGTGCCACAACTGTGCTATTTGAATATTGTAAAGTAGTAATCTCTTTGTGACATGATGTGATAATGCTAACGTGTAGATAGATTTTTTTGACTGCTTTCAAGGATTCTAATCCAGCCATTATCTAAGTGTTACTGATTGTTTTTGTACAGTATTTGATATCTGCCTGTTGGCTAAATATTATGATCCATCATTATCCTTCTTCTATCATAAACTACTTTGTCCCTACCACTATCTCACCTGGTTGATGTATCTACTCCCTTCTGTATCATCATTCTTCCACCTCTGCATTTGCCCAATGTCTGGCACTGGGAAACAAACGCAAATAAGGATAAATGCAAGTACATAGATTATGACAATATCTTGTGATTTTGCCTTTGGTCACATTACTCTATTTCACTTCACACCACCATGCTTAGCTATGTATATTGAATTAAATGTACTTTTCAGCAAGAGTTGGATGTACAGATTACAGTGGTAAGTAGAATAATGGAGATGAATACATAAGTCATGTTTGCTGAACTCTGCTGTCAAATGTGAACTATCAGGAATGTGACTTCCTATGTGGTGTGCTTAGATAATACTCAGGTATAAAGGCTTTTCTTACAATGCTCAAAAGTTTCAAATCCAAATGCATGAAAAAATGTTGCAGAATGTTTTGTCAGACTCTCGTGGCTGTCTGTGTTGGCTACAGGTTTCCTTAATGCATCATTATTCTGCTGCTATATTAATGGGCCTGCTCCCTATTGTGAAGCCTGTCTTGTACTAATCTTTGTGCAAAAATTGGCACAGAGCAATATACAGTACTACTAATTCCGATTCTAAGTTCAACACTTCAAGATCTGATTAAACATGTGCTAATACTTTGCCATCAGTAGCACAAATCAGCTTGGCAATGCTGGGCTCAAAAAGTAACATAAAAACGAAAATCACATAATTACTGTTTTAGGTTGCACAATATTTGCATATCTGTATTAATTATGTCAACAGGTTATCTTGATTTCAGAATGATGTTGACTCAATTACAGTAAACTTTCAGTTACCCAGACCTCAAGCAACCAGAACTCTCAAGCAACCAGAATCCTGCCCCTGCAGAAACCTACCTTACATTTTTAGAGTTTTAGAGTTTTAAAAAGGAAGATAGGAATAAATTCCCTCTCTCCCCAACCTATGAGCAAGTCAAACCAAACAAATAGTATAGAGTATAGTATTAATCAGGCCTATTTTTAATAGTAACTCTCAAGCAACCAGAAACTACAGTTATCTGGCATCTACCAATCCCCATGGGTGCTGGTTAACTGAGAGTTTACTGTAATTCAGTCATTTAATGTACATCTGCTCTACAGTGTTTACATTTGCAGCTGTGTTACAAGTTTGATCAACTTATTTTCGCATAATCAATCACTGTTATTTTGCACTGCACTGTCCTGTGTATGACCTGCAAGTCTATATTGTCAAATCACATTGTGCAACAATGAGACAATACAAGTCTGCAACCATCCTGACATAAAGTTGCATGAATGTTTGTTTGATAATCCACTGGTTAACAACAGCACGTCTATGGAGTCCCATAATGTGAAGCATGTCAATGTCCCTCACAATAATGCAATGTATGAGAAGGACAATATCTAAATTTTAGAAGAGAAGTATGTAATTGGATTTGACAATCATAGTGATGTTACATCGTCCTGTGCACACACTTGCATTGGTTGTATAATCTGTGATGCACAGTACTGTATGTTCCAAACAGTGGATTTTCAAGAAGAACAAATGTGTCCTATCTCACATTGTTAAAATCATTCTCCTATGGTGCTTCTGACTAATAAGGTGCTCTCTACATTATGTAACTAGATAGATAGGAGGTTGAATGCTCAGCATGGGAAACATGTGGGGGGTGTGTAAAAATGCTTTGTGCTATGTCTACTTCCCCTGCGAAGAGTACACTTAACTCTTCACACAGCTCCTTTATCCCAGCTTTTACTGAAACATCCCATCTGAAACATACTGAGGTCATCATGAAAACAGTACATTGTCTCCTCTTAAGAACCTGTGGCTATTGTGACTAATGCAATGCTTTTTAGTTTGCATATCAATATAGGTGTGAGGTTCAATACTCAGCATGGAAAACATGCATGTGTGTATGAATGTGTGCGCGTGTGCGTGTGCGTGTGTGTGTGTATAATGCCTGATGCTGTATCCACTTTCCCTGAGAAGAATACATTTAACTCTTAACACAGTTCCCTTATCCCACCTTTTACTGAAACATCCTCTCTAAAACACAATGATAAAGTCACGATGGCAAAACTGCAATCTCTCTCATTAAGAATTAGGCTTCTGCTGTGGTACTTGTGACTAATAGAGTGCTCTCTACATTGTGTAAGTAGATAGGTAGGAGGTTCAATGTTCAGCGTGAAAAACTTGTGTGTATGTCTGGATGAGTGTGTTTGTAATGCCTCCTGCTGTACCCACTTCCCTGAGAAGAATACATTTAACTCTTCACACAGCTCCCTTGACCCACTATTTACTGAAACATCCTCTCTGAAACACAGTGAAGAGGTCATCCTGACAAAAATGCACTCTGTCCCCTTAAGAGTCAGACTTTTCCTGTGGCGCATGCAACTAATACAATGCTCTTTAGATTGTGTAACCAAATAGGTAAGAGGTTCAATTCTCAGCATGTAAAACGTGTGTGTGTGTGTGTGTGTGTGTGTGTGTGTGTGTGTGTGTGTGTGTGTGTGTTTGTGTGTGTGTAACGCTATGTGCTGCATCAACTTTCTCTGAAAAGGATGCATTTAACTCTTCACACAGCTTCTTTATCCCACTTTTTACTGAAACATCCTCTCTGAAACACATTGGTGTCAATCTGACAAAAGCACACTCTCTCCTACTAAGAATCAGACTTCTCCAGTGGAGCCTGCAACTAATGCAGTGCTTTTTTAGATTGAAGCAAAACAAAAAGCACTCCCCTGTCGCCAAAAGCAGCTCAATCAAAGAAAATATCCAAATAAAACAATAAAAAAGATGCTGTTAACATAGATAAAGGGGAAGACTAATAGACACTTTAAAGAAAGGCTTCACTGCCATTTGGGAGACATACGAAATAAGAATGTTGTGAATGCTTTATATAAGCATGTGCAGAAGAATGAGGGGCACAGCTTTTTATTCTCAGTCCTGGACGTTATCTGTGATTCAGTGAGAGGTGGTGATTTACACAACAGGACGGAAATAGCTGCGACTAAATGGATAGCTGACCTACAGGCTGAAAAACCACTAGGATTAAATGGGTTAATCCCTATCAAACCTATACTGAAGGGGAACAGACTCAGGAAATGATTCCTGATTGGATGGAAGTGTTATTGCAAAGAACAAATGATTTTTTAGTATTTCAGGATCTGATGAAGGTCTAGGACTGAAAGTGCTTATCCTGTTTATGTTTTTAATAGTTTTCTACAGTTTTTATGGTGTACCAGCATTTATTAATCCTTTATCTATGTCAACAGCATCTTTCTAATTATCTTATTTGGATCTTTTTTAGACTGTGTAACTACATAGGCAGGAGGTTTGGTGCTCAACATTGGAAACTTGTGTGTATGCATGTGGGTGGAAGGGTGTGTGTGTGTGTGTGTGTGTGTGTGTGTGTGTGTGTGTAGCATTTTGTGCTGTATCCACTTCCCTTGAGGAGAAAGCATTTACATGTGCACACAACCCTTTACCCCTTATTCCACTTTTTCATAAACATCCTCTCTGCATCACAGTGATGAGTTTATCCATGACAAAAGTTTGCCCTCTCCTCTTAAAAGTCTTCTCCTGTGCTGCTTGCGTTTCTTACATTGTTCTCTGGAATGTGTAAATAGATAGGTAGTAGGTTCAAATACAGCACTGTTTAACTTCTACAAGTGTGTGTGTGTGTGTGTGTGTGTGTGTGTGTGTGTGAGTGACTGTAAAGATATTCAGGATTAGTTTATATATAATTGCAGTGGAAACTATTACAACTCTAGATGGTTGTAAAAGTAATTTTACTAGTTACAACTCTATGGCAATAAACAACTTATGTCACCCCTTCATAGATGCTGTATGGCTCACTTGTACTCAGTATTCTCCTGTGGCATGGGCTGCTGATAATGTGCTTGTATAGATGGTTTAGCTAGACAGGAAGTTATCTTGATTCTATCCCTACTTAAATAGTATGGCTGTGATTGCTGCCGTACACCACTGGCCACCACACACAGTGTTATACTAGCAAATCCTAGCATCCCCACACAATGATAACATAATGCTACAGTAACTGCATTATCTCACAACTGGAGTGCAAATTCTCTGTTGCATGACTTTGATAGTGTGCTTTGTACATTGTGTAACTACATATGTTGAATGTTTGAAGTGAGCTTTGAGTGCGTCTTTCACACTCATACTCTATACTGTGATGCCTCACCACTGGACCAGTAATCAAGGAGCCTCAATCCTCACCACTAGCACCAGTGGGGAATGTACACTAGGAGGATTACAGGTATACACACAGTATTTCCAGATGCAGCTCTCTACATCAAGTGCAATTTCCCTTAAGAGCACACAGAGACCACAGTCAGTCCAGGGCTGTTTTTCCCTTTTTCTCCAGTTCCCCAGTAAGACATCCCACTGGCACAGCTATAGAGTTCAGTCCTTAGCCAGGGTTCCAAGCCACGTTCTTCAATACACTCTGTCCAACCAGTGCTTCATGTCCCTGCCCAAGTAGCTGCCACACACACACACACACACTCCTGGAGATTTGTTTTACACAAACCCACACCTGGGAAAGGCTGGCACAGGTTTATTAGCTATGCCCCCTTCTGCCCAGACTATAAGGTAGTTATCACTGCCACCAGATTCCCTTATCAGCTACTTTAAGACCTTTAACAAAGGGTGTCCAATCTTATTGTGTAATGTTACTATCAATACAAATGGTAGTTTGACCATGAGCAAGGCTATTAGGAGTGGCCCACAGTGTCACCAAATAAATATGCAAGTACTCTCAGAACTTAAATATCTCTAGACAAATTAACCACAATGAAAGGTTTAAACATATTTAATAATAAAACATAAAAGAAGAAGAAAATAATTACATTGACATCAGAGATCAAAATCACAGGAAATATTTAAAACAACATTGCAGGACAGTCTCCCTAAATTAAGCTTTGCAATATTTCTGACTATATCTATGAGAACTACTATACCATAGTAACTGACTTCATCAGAGCAAGGCAAATGTGTGGTGAATGGGTCTTCTTGTCAGGTCCAAGACAGACTACAGCATGCTCTGTCTCTTTCAGAGAGTTCGTAAATTAATATTTCAAATATTACTGCTGGGATAGCTTGCAGAATGTCATCATTTCTTGTCCTCTGACTCTATCCCAGGCAAAACTCCCACTGCTGAAAGCTGGCAGTATTTAGCATCCATCTGTGAAAATACCCAGACAAGGGCTTTTGCTCAGATCTGTGCAGCTGTTGGAAGTCATAAAACAATAAAACACTTCAACATTTTAAGCCTAGTAATTATTTCTCCTTCAAGACAACACGCATAGCTCCCTAGTATAGACATCCTGTCTCTTGCTATCATAAAGTAATTTAATTTCAGCTATTTTTCTGAAGTCTTGCTGGAATGAAGATAACCCCCTGTGTTCCAGTTTCCACTGTTAAAACATATACATTTAAACAGTTACAACAGTAACTGTTCTCTTCCAGTAGGGTACACCATGGATCCATTTTTAAGCTCAGTACTTAATAAAATATCTTTTCAACAGACATGTCTGTTCAAACCTAGTTTGATATATACATGACTTATAGTTCTAATACTTTTGTAACACAAGCATCTTATCTGATGCATGTTGACATTCACAAATGACACACAACCATTTACAAAATTCCAGACATTTGTGCTGGCAGTATCTCCCTTTGTTATACTTCTATATAAAGCATGTTAATATTCACAAATGACATATAATTATTTACAAAACTGCAGATAGCTGAGCTGGCAGTATCTCCTTTCATGACATTTCTTCCTCCATTAAAGACTCAAACTAGTTTTTCAAGTGACCCTTGAGAAACTTTGCTTGCGAGGGATGAGTCTATCTGGGAATATCTTACCCCATTCCCTGTCTTGAGATTCCAGCTGTCTTAGCATTGCTGAACCTAGTACAGTACTGCACTGTCCTATCAGATGTCTACAACCTAGGCTCCACCATAGTAATTTGGGATTTTGCTGGATGGCTTCCTGTAGCCATAGATCCCCCTCAGACTCCTCCTACCTCCTACAGCCAATACTTAGCACCAGGGCCTCCCTATCATGGTAACACTTCATCATGTTGACATGGTACAGTTTGTGCCCCTGCCTCCTGCTTAGCAGCTCCACCACATAGTTAACATCAGTGACCTTCCTTACCACTTTGAAGGGTCCCTCCCAAGCTGCCTGCAGTTTGCTGTGTCTGACCAGAATGAGAACCATACCCTGCTGCCCCACAAATGTCCACAGCATGCTCTTTAGTGTAGATTTTAACCTCTCTATCAGACCATTAGTCTGGGGGTGGTAGGGGTTGGTCTTTAGGTGGTTCACCCCACAGCACTCTTACAGACAAGCCAGAAGGTCTGACATGAAATTGGCACCTCTGTCAGTCAGTATTTCTTTTGGGAAACCTACCCTGTTGAAAATCTCTAACAAAGCATTTGCCAACTTTTCTGCCTCACTGGAGGACAGAGCCACTGCCTCAGGGTATCTGGTAGCATAGTCTACTACCACTAAGGTCTACTTTTTCTCTGTGGAACTTTGGGTACTCAGAGGCCCCACAACATCCATAGCTACCCTCTGAAATGGCTGCTCAATCACAGGCAAAGGCATCAAAGGAGCCTTGACCTTGTCTCCTGCCTTCCCTATGTTTTGGCACTGTTCACAAGTCCTGCAGTACCTTGTTACATCCCTGGAAATCCCAAGTCAACAAAAGTTCTGCATAATGCGTCTCTTGGTACACTTTATTCCCATATGAACTGCAAAGGGAATGTCATGGGCTATGGCTAGCAGTGCCAGATGGTAGGCTCTGGGCACTACCAACTGCTGCATTATCTCACCCTCTATCCCTCCCTCAGGGGTCCACTCTATACAGAAACCCTTTGTTCCAGTATACAGATTCTCCCTTTCCTTGAGAATCAGGTGCCTCCCTGGCTACCTCCCTCAAGCCTTGTAATGTAGGGTCTTAGAGCTAAGCCTGTCTCAACTCTCTCTTTGTAATCCTTCCCAGCTCCCCTCCACAAGTCTGGTATTCTCTGACAGCAGTGCCTCACTGTCAGCCTGGGTACTACTACTCACCTCTGCCCTTGCAGTCACTCTGTCCAAGGGAACATCAGTGTCCACAAGCACCTGTGGTTCACCTGCAGTCTCACTGCTAAAGGATAGCTCCCTCCCTGAAGTAGCCACCTCACCAGTCCTGGCTTCAAGTGTGCAGTCTGTCTGCCCCCCCCCAGGCTACCAGACCCACATGCTGGTCTCCAAGCCTGACTGCATGTAACTCCATGCACACAAGGTACTGCATTATCAAAATCATTCCCTATCAGGACATCTGCAGGGATATCTTCAAACACACCTACTTGCTTGCTTTCCTTTCCAGCCTCCCAGTCAAGGTGAACCCTAGCAAAATATATTTGAAATGGGGTCCCTCCTAAAGTTTTGACTGGAGTAGACTACCCAAGCAAGTAGTGCTCCTCTTTAACTATTGCAGGCTTTACAATGGTTAGGTCAGAGTATGCCTCTCTCTTAGCAGTGGGCTGTTTTCCATCTCCTACGATAGGATATAAACTCTTGTGGTAGTTTGGTACCCTTGTTGTCTCCAGACAGCTTACTATTGACATTCGGTCATTCCCACTTACTGGGTCTCCCACCTTTTGCTCCCCACCTTGCCTCCATGAACATCTATATGCTACATGGCCCCAATGGTTGCATTTAAAACATTTAACCCTTGGTCCTGGCTGTTTACCTAAACTAGTGGCTTCCCCTGCTACTGGTGAACTCTGTTGGGGTAGTTTAGGCTGCCCACCATGGGTTCCCTTAGACCCATGAGCAGCACTGGGTATCCC
This sequence comes from Protopterus annectens, assembly GCF_019279795.1. Classification (NCBI taxonomy): domain Eukaryota; kingdom Metazoa; phylum Chordata; order Ceratodontiformes; family Protopteridae; genus Protopterus; species Protopterus annectens. The sequence goes on from NC_056742.1 coordinate 394,713,430, forward strand.
TTTCCTATGCAGTGATGACCTGCTTGCTAGGTATAGGTCTCCCTTTTTCCCCAACTCATCTGTGGTATTACATTCCCTATCTGCTAACCAGATTTTCATGTCTTCATGCAAAGTGTTAAGGGCTTGTTTCTCACCAAAAGGTCTGCCAGCCCTTCAGAAGTGATGATCTGACACCCACTCACCCATCTATGAAAATAAGCGCTTAACTTAGCAATATATTCACACATACTTTCATATGCCTTGCGTCTATGCTCACAATACATTTTTCTATAAGCTTCAAGTGTTAACTTAAAACACTCTAATAAACAATTTTTAACAGTATTATAATTTAAGTAGTCGGTATCAGACAATTTAGAAATAGCAGTTACAGCTTTACCACGGAGTAAGGGGGTCAGGAACCATACCCAGAGCCCTTGGTCAGCATTTTACTGTTTACATACCCTTTCAAACGTGAATACAACTAGCAAAATTATCACCCTCTGTAAATTGTCGAAGAAATTTACTGACCTTTGTTGAGTCTGGGGTTCAGTTATTCCCCTCCCCATTACCTTCATGATTCTGGTGAAGAGTCAGGATCTCCTTTTCATGTTGCCTCTGCCTCTCATTTTCCTCAGCTTCCAGATGTCTCAGTCTCTCTGCTGCTTCTAATTCCATTTGTTTCTCCAGCCGCAGTCTCTCCTTTTCTTCAGCCTCCAAATGCTGCATTCTCTCTGCTGATTCTATTTCCAAATGTTTGGCCTCTAGTTCAAGTCTCTTTAACTTCAGGTTTTTAAGTCCTCTGTGGAAAGGTTGAACTGTCCATTTTCTGAGAGTTGTACATCCTCATGGCCAGTCTGGTTGTCCTCCTGGTTGCTGGTCTGTGATGCAGCTGTGACTAAGGCTGCACTCATCTCTGCTTTAGTCAGGTTGGCATGCCCCAGTCCTTTGGCTTGGCACATCTCAGCCAACTGGCTCCTTGTCAGCTTGCCATACTCCTTTGTTGACATCCTTGCCTGCTCTTCCTAACTAACTAAGCTAACACAAAATAAATAAAACTATTGTGGTATAGAACTTTGAATGTTTACTGTGTGACTAACTGAGAGTACAAACACCTTCTTTAGTAACCACTGTTTACAGGCTACAGAAATTCAATATCCACACCATTAATTCTTAATATGTGATTTGGTGATCCCACCATTGCCAACCAATAAGTGTGATGTCCCACCACTGCATCAGTAATCAAGCAGCCTCAAGCCTCACCACTGGCAGCAGTGGGGGCATTCATTGGGAGGATAACAGGTACACGCACACTCAGTATTTCCAGATGCAGCTCTCTGCATCAAGTGCAATTTTCCTTAATAGCACACAGAGACCACAGTCAGTCAGTCAGTGGCTGGTTTCTCCCTCTTTCCTCCAGATCCCCAATAAGACTCCCCACTGGCACAGCTATAGAGCTGATCCCTTAGCAAGGGTTCCAAGCATGGTCCTCCAACACTCTCTCTGTTGAACCAATGCTTTGTGTCCCTACCTAAGTAGCTGACACACACACACTCTTGGCGATTTGTTTTACACACACACCTTGGAAAGGCTGGCACAGGTTTACTAGCTATGGCCCCTTCTGCCCAAACTATAAGGTAGTTATCACTGCCATCAGAACCCCTTATCAGCTTCTTTAAGGCCCTTAACAAAGGGTGTCCAATCTTACTGTGTAATGTTACTATAAATTCAAATAGTAGTTTGACCAAGAGCAAAGCTATTAGGAGTGGCCCACAGTGTCACCAAATAAATATGCAAGTACTCTCAGAACTTAAATATCTCTAGATAGATCAGCCACAATGAAAGGTTTAAATATATTTAATAATAAATAATAAAAGAACAAGAACATACTCAGTATATAATTACAGTGACATCAGAGTTCAAAATCATTGGAAATATTTTAAACAACATTGCAGGACAGTCTCAAATAAATAAAGAAAAACATCTAAATTAAGCTCTGCTATATTCCTGACTATATCTAAGAGAATTACTATAACTAGTAACTTACTTCATCAGAGTAAGGCAAATGTTTTGTAAAAGGGTCTTCTTGCCAGGTCCAAGACAGACTACAGAATGCTCTGTTTCTCTTAGAGAGTTCTTAAATTACTATCTCAAATATTACTGTTGGGATAGCTTGCAGAATGACATAATTTCTTGTCATATGACTCTATTCCATGTAAAATCCCCACTGCTGAAAGCTAGCAGTATTTAGCATCCACCTGTGAAAATACCCAGACAAGGGTTTTTACTCAGATCTGTGCAGCTGTTGGAAGTCCTAATACAATAAAACACTTCCATATCTCAAGCCTAATAATTATTTTTCCTTCAAGACAACACAGAGAGCTCCCTAGTACAGACATCCTGTCAAAAAGTAATTTAATTTCAGCTATTTTTCTGAAGTTTTGCTGGAATGAAGTTAACCCATGTGTTCCAGTTTCCACTATTAAAATATATACGTTTAAACAGTTAAAATAGTGTATGTATATTTCTGTTCTCTTCTAGCAGGGCACACTGTAGATCCATTTAAAGCTCAGTCCTTTATTTATGAAATATCTTTTCAACACAGACGTCTGTACAAACCTAGTTTGATATACATGGCATACAGTTCTAAAACATTTGTAACACAAGCATCTTACATGAAGCATGTTGACATTCACAAATGACACACAATCATTTATAAAATTCCAGACAGCTGTGCTGGCAGTATCTCCCTTTGTTACACTTCTATATAAATCATGTTAATATTTACAAATGACATATAATTATTTGCAAAATTCTAGATAACTGGGCTGGCACTATCTCCTTTTGCGACATATACTACTTTGTATGATGTGTAGCTGTTCATTGTTGTTGTTTGCATTGACCACTTTTTAGCATAAACATCCAGCTAATAAACAGTGGTGATGTCATACATTTAACTGTGCACTGTCCCAGTTGTACCTCAACATGTCATATGGCTGTTGTGATCCAGGCATAACCTGGAGCTTGTGATCTTGGGTTGTAAGTTCATACCCAGACAATGTTGCTCAGACTACATTGTGTCAGTCTTATTGTGACTGTACATGTCACTAACACTGTTGTCCAACACATCTGTTGTGTACATGTATAGATGTTAATTTGTCATACAAAAAGTTCTGATAATTTCTCACATAGCAAAGGTTTTATTTAGAGTAATGATGACATGTGATTACATTTCCCTTACATAACATATGTAGGAAGCATTATCCTCTGGCACAAGGGAATGAGACAACATTCTGTATGTTGTTGCTTTAGTACAGCAGTTACAGGCACACATATCCCTTGCAGCAATAACATGATGTTATGTCTTGACATACTGACATATTTCAAAACTGAAGTGACACTCCTACTGTGGTGCATTCATCATGTGAAATATCATGTATTTTTTGTTGTCAAATATTCACGTGTTCAATATCCACATTCACTGCCTGTTAGCATTATTGGACTTTACAGTGTAATGCATGAATGACTCCCACCACAGTTATAATGTATCCCTTTAATGTGGGAATGGTGTCCACCATCCCTTTTATCTCAGAGATTGTTTATGATGCATACATCTGATGCAATAAGATAGCATAGGCAGAGTGTCACAATTGTTTTAAGACTTCCACTGTGGCACTCTTGATTTGTCCACACGTCATTAATTGGTACAGTCACATAGTTTGCTGTTCAGTTCCTAAAATGGCAACATTATATAAATGTACTGACATTACATAAACAATATTGTATCCAGTTATTCATATCCATTTTTGTGTGGGATAATGATATATCATCACAGATTGTGACTGCACGGCAGTGAAATGGTTATTCGGGGCATGTCATGCAGTGAGTGCTCCTGTGGCATATGCATTGAGTACTGCCTTATATAGCATACCCACATAGACAGTGTGTACTACACGATGGAAACCGCTTCCTTGTCAAAGAATCATTGACATTGTACTACTCACTGTTACCAGTAACATGCAGCTCCTTTCCAGCATTCTGACTAAATCTGATTGCTCATATTGTATTTGTAACTCCTTTCTTAATGCAACCATTCAATACAGTTGTTTGTGACATCTGATGTGGCACATGCAGTTAATACAGAGGTCTGGAGACAGCCTAGTTTAACAGGCAGGGGTTTGAATCTGTTAACATCTGTCTGTCAGACAGCAGCAGCGTACACACAGACAATAGTTACAGTACAGTCATGGGGCCACATTTTTCAGGCCTTATCCTACAAGGTAGGGCAGCGATACCCCTTATGATAAGACAGTGATGTAAGCCCTTCGAGGGTGTTCTTCATTACATAACTAATATACGGGGTTCTGCAGCATCTATGATTGTTATGCATCTCTGTCTGCTATCTGAACTGACATATATTCAGAAATGACATGATGCAAATGTTTATGATGTCATTCATTCATAGGCATTACCTATTCCCAAAATAATTATGCTCTGTATTGTATGTCTTCATCCAGACATTTCTTTATTACTGCTACAGTTTTTGTTACACCGTATAGCTTAATGGCAGATGAGGACTTCCATAAATGTTTCTTACTGTAGGACATACAGCCAGACGATCAGAAACTGTGATCGGTCCTTTGTTACAACACTTTCTTGTCAGTTGGTGCTATTCAATTGCTGTTATATTAATTCTCTCTGTAATTCTCACTATCTATTGTCATCACTAACTTTCTGGCTGCTATTTTCCTAATTGAAACTAACATTCTATTTTGCATGTACTATAACAGTCAATGTCACACATTACACTACCTACATACTTTTTTTTTTTGGACACTATCTACGTCATGTATGATGAGAGTGACTATTATCATCTGTAATGTTTTAACTGTATCGAATTGTCTAGATATGTAGTAATATATTGCAACATCTTGTAGCAGTTTGTTCTTTCAACTTATTTTTTGTATAGTATGTAATCTTTAGATTTCCGCGGTGGTGCAGCAGTAGCATTGTTGCCTCACAGCAAGAGGTTCTCCTGTTCAATTCTCGGCTGGAGTGCAGGGAGTGCCTTCTGTGTGGAGTCTGCATGTCCTCCCCATGGTTGGGTGGGCATTCGAAAGACATGCGTAAATGGGCATGCCTTCGTTGAAGGTTGAACATCGAGCTGGCACCTCGGCGTTCGTGAAAATCTACTGCCAATCATTAGCGGACCAGAGTTCCGCTGTGGTGACCCCTAACCAGGAAAAGCCGAAAGACAACAACATTTTTAATGTAATCTTTATTGTACTGGATTATACTTTATTGCTATTGTACTGTATGTGGAGCTTTTTTTTCCCTGGCCTCTGCTGAAAATGGGTTCTGTAGACCCAGTTAGACCACCCTGGTAAACAAATGTCAAATAAACGAATAAATAAAAAATAAAATTCCATGTGAGCATGCCAAGTATAATGCTTTCTGAGACGTTTGCAAATTAACAATATGAAACTTGAATTGTTATCTGATCTGAGTTGTCATTAGTCAGTTATGTATGTTGTGTGTTATTATATTACAATTTAGCATTTACTTGATTAGACAACACTTGCTCATCTATTACATGTTTACAGGTGATAAACCCCATTCCTATTGTTGCCACTTACATTTCTTTGCAAAAACATGTCCATTTGTGATGTACATGACATTATAGCTTCATTTGTTCTTGTGTATATATGCTGAGGTGAAGAATACAGCTGTGGTGTCATCTTGCAAATTCCAATAACTGCAGTCTATACATTCATCACATACTGTATCGTCTGTCCTTGCTAACTGCTATGTCAACTTATCATTTTATTAATATGTTTATCACATTTTAACTACCCTTTGTTATACTGCAGCTTCATAACCCTGCCAAGTCCTTTGTTAATGTCAGTTTTTATTTATGTGCAAAAAATCAGTATTAACATGTCAGTTTTTATTTATGTGCATTGCTCCCCAGGCTAGTGAAAGCGGATAAGGTATACATACTAAATCTAGAGTACTTGATAATAGTTTTCAATCTTACTCACAAACACTGGCTAATCTACAATGTATGTACTGTACCTGTGTACTATGTATGTATTCTACCTATGTTCCAAATTTCAGCTGTACACCACAAATCTATTAATTACCTTTATTTTTAAAATTAATATTTTTTGTTTGTTCTCTCCACTGTAACTGTTTATGTGCCGCATACCACTGTAAAAACATGTCTTTTGTAATTTATGTGTATACTGATCATGTCTAAATAACTAAATGTATCTGTAATTGTTCTTTTTGGAGCTTTTCTCCCCGGGCCTCTGATGAAAAAGGGCCTTTTCAGCTCAGTCAGACACACCCGGTTAACAAATGTAAAATAAAAAAACAAAAACATCAGTATTGTCATTGACTTTTAATCATCACTACATCAGTATGTCAGGATTTATGTTAGGAATGTTTCTTTAACAATTCAGCTCATTTGCCTGTGGTACATGAATACACTTTACCCATTTCCCAATCCCTATTAATTACTATGCAGTACAAACCATTATTCTTTGTGCACTTGCATCTAATATTTCAGGGCTACAGCTCATGCTCAGATCTTAACTTTGCCTATAACCTAGCCATTTTATTTATATTCTGTGCTCGTGCATGCAAGCACCTTTCCATGGCCTTGAGCACTATTGCTGACTACAAAAAGGTGTTTGCAAACATGCAGGCATGATGAGTAGCATGCGTATTTGATAAGCATCATGCTAACACGCTTACACTGTGTAGGTTTAGTGTAGTGTCTACGTGACTGTGAATGAATTTCAGGGCATGACTTTATTTTTACTCCATTTTAATTATTCAGTGTTTATTATATAGTACATCAGAACATCTGTCATTCCTTAAATGTTATAAAAAAGTCATTTTATGTTTAAGAATTTCTATTTTTAGTTTTCCTTCATAATACCCATATAAAATCATTTCTGATATTATTTGTTTAAGCTGATGTTGAAAAATCTCTTTCAAGGTTATTTTCCCAAAGCCCTGGATTCTTTTACAACTCAGAAATACATATTCATAGGTTCATAGGTGTGTATTAGGCCAATGGCCATGGAGCCTTTTACAAGCCTAGGCCATAGGATTATCCTGGCATTGTGCCACCCAATCTTAGATCCCAGAGCCTCTGTCGAGTAGAACCATTGGAGTGATCCCCAGGGTGAATTTTCTGTTTTCCATCCACTCATCAAGACTTCTCTTGAAGAGGACCATTGAGGTTCTCTGTTTGACATGTATGGGAAGCCTATTCCATAGCATGGGCAGTCTCTGGGTTATGAACCTGTCCCTCCAGCATCTTCTGTTGATTGTGGTAATGAGGTTGAGGTCTCTGGAGCATGTGGTGTGGAGGGATTGGGATTTCTTTAGATGTAGCATTTCTAACAGAGCTGGGTCAGACATGGCTTTGGAAGTCAAGCAGAGATCACGTCTAAGTAGGCGATATGAGACAGAGAATAGTTGGAGCTTTTTGAGTCTGTCCATATACGACAAGTGTTTAAGGCCTAGGATCCTCTTTGTGAGGTACTTTTGAGGCCTCTCCAGTTGTTGCAAGTGTCTAGTGAGGTACATGCCAAATGGGGCATTGTACTCAATGATTGGCCTACTGAGGGAAGTGTAGAGGGAGACAATGACCTTTTTCTTCCTGGATGCAAAACCCTTAGTAATGAGATGTGCCACATAGAAGGACTTTCTGACCACAGTGGCAATGTGGTGGTCAAAAGAGAGGTTGCTGTCAACCTGTATTCCCAGATCTCTTATGACGCCTTCTGTGTTCAGTGGACTACCATCGATGTGGTAATTTATGGGAACCAGGTTTTTCCCAAAGGGGATGACAACACATTTTTTGGCATTGAGCTTAAGGCCATGATTCTGACACCAGTCGTTGGTCTCAGTGAGGCCTTTCTGTAGGATGTCAACATCACTTGGGGAGTTAATTATGCGCATTCTTTTACCAAGCATAGCCTTTCCCAATGTTGTTTGTACTTCATCTTTGCCTTAAATGATTTTTTGCATAATAAATATCTGCCAAAATTATTCCTAACCCAATTCAGATTTAAATGATCTGACCCCTTCATGTTTCACCATATTTCTCTTTACCCAGGTCTTTCCATGGATTGATAGAATAGTGTTCTTCCATTATATGAAAACACCATTCTGCCCTTCTAATGCCCATGTTTCTTATATTCAACATTCACAATAAGATTTTCTTTTTGATAATATATATGCATATAGGTTTTTCTTGTTTTATCTGTTTCTTTTACCTGTCCCTTAAATTTCCTCAAGCTTGCTTATATTTCAACTACAATATTGATTTTAACAAATTCTCAGGGTTAAAGATAAAATATGGAATTTATCAAACCCATTCATTACTTTTTCAAAATTATATACAATACTCCACTTAACTGAATTCAAACAAGAACCCCACGAGAAAGACAAAGTATCTTTTTGAGGTAAGGAAAAAGCTTACCTAAAGCCTAACAGTTCTATTTGTAAGATGTACCTTTTTGTAAAGGAAATACTACACTCTCCAACTATGTGCAGCCTTTATCTTTACAATTTTTCACTGCAAACTTTCATTACAATGTCTTTCAGTGCATATTTTATTCCCAAAATTGAGATTTCTGTTATTGCAAAACACATTCCACATATTTCCTTTGCTTTTCTCTTTATTCTAAATAAGCCCCCACTTTAAAAATAGCCTCAGTCCAGCCATCCTGAAATCATTTTTGCAAAAGGAATAACACCATCTGCATAAACTAACAAAGTTTATGCCATGCCCATTTAATTCTATTTTCTGTTTGTAAATAAAAAAGAAATTACTGCATGATTTAAGAAATATGACTATCACTCAGCATACATCTGTGCTTAATTCCACTATACATCCTACTTGTATCCATAATAAAACATTCACAGTGGAGCCAGCTTTGTTAATCTCTAAATAAGTAATAGACAGTATTGATAAAATACTGTGACATTTTAATAATTTAGATATTTTGTGTCGGACATACTTATTTGACATTTGATAAGGAAACATGATCAGATCCATAAATATAAAATATTCTTAACATATTAATTTAAGTGACAATATTTTAAACATTCAAAAATGAAGTCAATTTTAGAAAAAAAATATTTGTGGCAATGTAGGCATATTTTGTTTTTAACACTACAAGCATCACATATATTTTGTTAAATAGAAATGTTTTACTGGTTATCATTTGTAAAGTAATGTCATTCTGAGTAGTTAAATTTGTATGAGTTTGTATCTACAGTAGAATTTATTTTCATCTCCTGTTTAAATAGCAGGAGTCATCAGCTACTTTTGGCTGGGATTTATGAACAATTGTTTAGTCCACCACATGACTAGCTTTTCTTTATATCGTTTTTGACTCCATTGCTGTTGTGACCATCTGTGTTGCCTATAGGAGCTCTATTTACTTTGCTAACAAAAATGTTTGGTTTACCACTCAGATCAGAGATGCTTAGGGAGGGGACCCAGCAATAGATGTAATTACATGGGCTCTATTTTTTGTACCCTTTAGTAGTCAGACAGTGAGCATATTGCAGGCACTACAGTATTGGTGACAACTAAATATTTCCAAGCACACTCAGCAGAGCTGCAAGGCAGCGTGCTGCTTGGTAGGACCAGAATGCTGTGCTAATGGCAGACAGCTGTTGTTTCTGTCCTTTGACACAGTTGTCATGCAAAAGTGTGACTTTGCTGCAACCCCCAATTCAGATGGGTGAGTCTGCTTCAGCACCTCATTTTTATCCCTAGTTGCTCCTCCATCACTCAGACCCAGGCCATCTGGGGCACAGACAGGCCTTCATCCTTCTGTGCCACAGAGTCAGATGGCCATGTGACCACCTTGGTGGTGTATGTTGGAAAGAGGACTGGGAAGAAAGAAGGGGCACTGTATAGCAGGCAGTGCTCAGTGCAGTTCACCAAACCAGGTACCCATCACTGGGCATTTCCTGTGGAAATGATGAGCAGTGTATATGATCAGGAGTAGCCTTCAGTACACTAGAATCTCCACAGATTACTAATGTGGCACGTGAGGCTGCCCAGGAAACTCCAGTCATCCCTAGGAGGAAAATAGGGTTGGAGGGCTGTCTTAATTCTGACCGTGAATATTTCCATGATACGTGGGGCTGGGAAGTTGCACCACTTGCAGATTTCACCAGGGAGGCAGTGGGCATTGTTCCTCAACAGCAAAGAACCCAGACCAGTGATTCTTACTACTCACCAGGGATGCAGTGGACATTGTTTCTCAACAGCAAAGAACCCAGGCCAATGATTCTTACTACTCACCAGGGATGCAGTGGGCATTGTTTCTCAACAGCAAAGAACCCAGACCAATGATTCTTATTACTCACCAGGGAGGCAGTGGACATTGTTCCTCAACAGCAAAGAACCCAGACCAAGGATTCTTATTACTCACCAGGGAGGCAGTGGACATTGTTCCTCAACAGCAAAGAACCCAGACCAAGGATTCTTATTACTCACTAGGGAGACAGTGGACATTGTTCCTCAACAGAAAAGAACCCAGACCAAGGATTCTTATTACTCACCAGGGAGACAGTAGACATTGTTCCTCAACAGCAAAGAACCCAGAACAAGGATTCTTATTACTCACCAGGGAGGCAGTGGACATTGTTCCTCAACAGAAAAGAACCCAGACCAAGGATTCTTATTACTCACCAGGGAGACAGTAGACATTGTTCCTCAACAGCAAAGAACCCAGAACAAGGATTCTTATTACTCACCAGGGAAGCAGTGAACATTGTTCCTCAACAGCAAAGAGCCCAGACCAGTGATTCTTATTACTCACCAGGGAGGCAGTGGACATTGTTCCTCAACAGCAAAGAACCCAGACAAAGGATTCTTATTACTCACCAGGGAGACAGTAAACATTGTTCCTCAACAGCAAAGAACCCAGACCAATGATTCTTATTACTCACCAGGAAGACAGTGGACATTGTTCCTCAACAGCAAAGAGCCCAGACCAATGATTCTTATTACTCACCAGGGAGACAGTGGACATTGTTCCTCAACAGCAAAGAGCCCAGACCAATGATTCTTATTACTCACCAGGGGGGCAGTGGACATTGTTCCTCAACAGCAAAGAACCCAGACCAATTATTCTTATTACTCACCAGGGAGGCAGTGGACGTTGTTCCTTATTAGCAAAGAACCCAGACCAAGGATTCTTATTACTTACAAGTGACAGAGGTGGCCATTTAATAACACACATATCTGTCAGACAGTGGCAGCCAAGTAACACTGAACACTCATAGGATGGCTATGTCTGATAGCAGGTATGAGTACTGACTATTGGCATGATACTGTTAGGGAATTCCAGCTGCTGGCCCACAACTGGTGGAGTTTGGGACTAACAGATGAGGAAATGGAAATAGGTCTGATCACTGCCAGGATTATGTGTGGTCAGGGAAGACTGATACAGGATTTTTATGTAGGTGGTTAGCAAGAGGACTAGTCATAGTCAATGACAGCCTGAAGGGTTGTTTACTCCTAATGATTGGATGGTTGACAGGCTATACTCTGTCAAAACTTCCTTCAAAGTATGAGGTACTTCATACTTTCATTTCTTCTCACATATACATAACAGTATTTGCATATTATTAGTTTAAAAATGAAACAGGAAGAATGAAGAAGAATGTGGGGTATAAACTGGGATTCTTGATGACATCTCTTGTTCCTTCTGAATATTAATTTGCACTGGGCATAAGTGAGTCAGTAATCACAATGAAAGCCTCTTTTTTTTTTGCTGCAGTAAAAACTCTGCACCTGAACAAAGCATACACGTATCTGCTTTCTACTTGTATATTACTCAGTCTTGCTTCCATGCAGTATTGTCAGTATTTAAACTACTGATACAGTAAATCTCATCCTGTATAATATCACAAATAATGTTGTTTCTGAAGAGAAATAATGAATCATTAAACCTAAATATTACATGCACTTTGCACAGTTTGAACAGAACATATAATAACATTAAATTCTGGACCAAAAATGAAGTTTATATGAAAAATAGCAAAAGTCATCATAAGTAAATTTCAAAATGGTTGATGCAATTTGTTGAAATGCTAGAAAATTGTGCTTTCTTCTCAAATGTTGTAAAATTCATTAGTGAGAACAAGTACAGCTTGTCCTTAATATATAGGCGCATTAACAAAGTGGAAATGTAAACAGTAGCTGAGAGAGAGATTGAGAGACAGACACAGACAGACAGAAAAATATTTTGCAAGACCTATTTCCACAAGCAAGAAAGTACTGATTGATTTTTAACAACACTACAGTTGTGTTTGCTAAATGACGTTAATAATACATATAAATTAAGCAACTAAAATGTTTAAGTGTATAAAATATGAAGCTAAATTTAGCTATCTATGGTCATTTATACTTTAGATGCAAAACCACATCATTTGTGCAGACATAATTTATGAAGACATACTCAATGAAATTAATATTTTTCTTTTTTCAATTTGCACCAAAGATAAAAGTGACAAAAGCAAAAGCTACAGTATTTAATTTAACTGCTAATTTAATTTTCTTCAAGGCAAAACCAGTAAGCAAAACATTCAAAAAATTATTTTTTGAAAGCAAACACATCTAAGGCAGACTGTGTACACTCAGTACCAAAAAACAAGGAAAAGTACTGAATGTTTAGATTTTTTGTATACATTGCAGATGTACCTGTAGCATGTAATTCTTAAGATGAAGTTGTGAAACTCACTGTCATTGCAATTATGTTCTCTGCTTTTGTATGTAAACTGTTTTTTTATTTTTGATTTCAAGTAAAATGATCTCATGATCATGTGTTATTTTAGGCTTTCATTATACAGTATTATATATAATTAAAACCTGAGCCCTCAAATAAACAAGTTACTTCTTCTTCTTTCGGCTTTACCTGGTTAGGGGTCGTCACAGCAGATCACCTGTCCGCTCATGATTGGCAGTGGAGTTTTACAGTGTAGAGTTGCCAGCCCGGCGCCCAACCTTCCACAGAAGGTACACACACGCACTCACGCTCAGGGCCGATTTAGAGTGTCCAATCCACCTACAGCATGTCTTTGGGATGTGGGAGGAAACTGGAGCACCAGGAGGAAACCCACACGACCACAGGGAGGACATGCAGACTCCGCACAGAAGGCACCCCAGCCGGGGATCGAACTGGAGACCCTCTTGCTGTGAGGCACAAATAAACAAGTTACTAAATTCTAAATAAAAAGGTGCTGGGCTTGGTGCAATTCAGATACTGCAAACTCATGAGCAATGTGGTACTGGAAATAAGATGCAAAATAAATAAGAAAGAAATACAGATGTCTAACTGAGGGAAGGCTAGACACACACAATACAGATGTCTAACTGTGGGCAGGCTAGACACACTGTCAGTCAATAGAAAGCACAGCGAAAATGTATTTAGTACTGCCGGCTTGATCTCTTAAAAGTATGGGTAGGTTGGCAGAACACTCTAAAGTTTGAAATCTTGCTATAGACAGCAAGATAAAGGTTAAACAAAGCCCATTAAGTTTTATTATTCAGTAAGGGAATGAATGTCAAAAAACAAGAATTTAAGGCATCGTTCATCAAAGTTAATTCAGGAAATAGTATAAAAAGAACACATTACATGACAAGAAAAAATACTGGAAAAGTGTGTGAGAAAAACAACAACCATAGTATGATTTATTAGTCACTCAGTAATTCAGATAATGTGCATTTTCTGTTATATTTGAGAAAATTGGGGTTTATGCATCAAATCCCCTCCTTAAATGTCAATAAGCAGAAAAGTAGTTTGCATCATACATGTTTGGGGGGAGGTGAAATGGCACTGTACTCTTGTACTAAGTATAAAGGCAAACCTTGCAAACCATATCGCATGACATCTTACTTTTTAGTGCAATATGATCCTTTGAAAGGGAGGCACACAGGTTTATCTAAGCAGCACAGGCGAAAAGGTGACATCAGTTCCTGACTATCACAGTGGCTGTATAAACGTACAACAATATCTTGATGAAGTATGGGGGTATATAGCAGGGTAGTCCCATTGCTGCTAGGATGTAGAAAGGTTTGAGCATCTCCAATTTGCAACCAATGAGCAGAAGGACTGCGTGAACTCCAGTGACTGCCAGGTTTTATAGGTGCACCACTCATTTCTGGGTGGGGGGGGGGGGGCTGAAGGCACTTATTGCTATGAGGGTGAGCTTGTGAGACAATATACACTAGTCACTTCTGGTTTAAGAGGATGGCTAGGGTATTTGCTATTCATTGTGGTGTGCATGACAGGAGGGGGCACTTTTAACAATGTTAAGGTAATGGGGTTACAGCACTGTTAGTGGAAAGTCTTCATGTGGTGTTTTCAGGTATCTATCAGCAGTAGTTTGTTTTTAAAACTGCAGACTTTCACCTGATTATATATAGAGAGCTAGAGAGAGAGCTATAGTTATAGAAATACAGATATCCAAGGGTACGTTGCATTCTCTTTACACTATTACTGTTAAATTGACACCTAAGATAAAAGTGACAAAAATGAAAAATACAGCATTTAATTATTTAAGTGAAAATTTAATTTTCTTGAAAGCAAATCCAGCAAGTAAAACATTCAGAAAATACTTAAAAAAACGTAGACATTTGTAAAACTAAAGTGTAATCCAACACAATGCATTTAAAAAAAATATATTATGACATTGTAACAGTAAAAAAATTATAAGCATTCAAAACAAAAAAATGAGTTAAACAGGTTACATTCAAAAATCAGCAAATATGGTGAGACTACTTGGCAGGATAAAGTAGTAAAGCCCTGACTACAGCCCAGATGACTGGGGTTGAACTAGGGTCTAGAGTGCTTGACTGTGAAGGCAGGGAGAATGGACAGATGGGCGTACCCACTCTGAGGTGGGTGGTCATTCATGCTCAGCTTGTATCACTGCTGCAGTGACAGAGCCCCAGCTGGAGTGCAGACAGCAGTCAGTTTAAAAAGTATTTGGAGGCCTACTATCTAGCTGCCAACATCCAACATGGCTTCCAGAAAGGACACAGACCTCTTAACTGCACTTGCCTTCCTTACAGCACAATATATAGTATTTTTGCCTAGTCTGCAGGCAAAAAAATGTTAACTTTATTTCTTTTAAATATGTACTTATTAGGGCAGACAGGTGGACTAGACTACTTCGGCCCATTTTCTCCCACAATCTAGTTATAAAAATTAAAAGGCAACGCAGTAATTAATATAAGATAAGGAAGTAAAACAAATGTACAAGAGAGCAAAGCATATAATTGCAGATGAGATGTCTACAGTGTCAGCATAAGAAGGTGTACAGTCTTTTTGCTACATATAAGGGAATATGGCATGCAAGTAAAGCATACTAGCAATATAAAAATGATCTAAAGAAGTTTAAAAATAAAGGGTTATTTAAATAAAGTGGGCAGCAACATACAATATAAAACAGAAATGTCCAGGCTAAACCACCACTTAGATGAAGGAAGCACATAATTAGATGTCCAACTACTACAATGCACTTGGGTATGTTTGGCAAATTCTGTAGTAAGGCATAAATCAAAAGCAGAGAAAGAATGTATTATGGTAACGTTGTCTGTACATGACTAGTCCCCTGTGTTACAGAAAAGTGAAGCTCTGACTGCAACCCTGATGGCATATATTCAAATATCAGCACAGGTATGGAGGGGAAAGGACAGGGAGGATGAGGGTAAATGGTTGCTGCTGGATCCCCCATCATGGAAAGATAGAGGAGGCTTTGGCTCCTTGTTTAAGTAACACACTGGAAGATCAGTAGGTGCTGTACCTGTGAAGAACAGGTCTGCTAAGCACATGCTGCCAATGCTGCAAGTAATACTAGTAGCTAAAGAAGGCAAGGGTGAGGACGTACTTATCTTTCCCATGGGTAAGCAATACTAGTAGAGTGCATAGCGAGCTGCAGTGGGGAAAAGGAGTGATAGGAGGAGCTTACCAGATCCATCAGACTAACCCACTCACTACTGCCTGACTCTTACCTCTCTGTGAATAGAATGGGCTAATTACACCTTCCAGCCAGGAAATAGCTGGGCAAAGGAGATCTTGCCCAGACTAGGACATGCCTGAGTCCCACCACAAGACAGGAATGAACGTCTCAGTGGGAAAGGATGACAAGTTACTGGGCAGGACCCAGAAGGTATAAAAATGTGTGTGTGTGTGTGTGTGGTACTTGTGATTTTGAGGTGACTTCTTAATGCTGATTCAGAGGATATTCGGTGAAGGATGGGAGCTAAGCCTGGGAGGCAGATAACATCTCACTTCTGATGTAATGACTAAGAAGGCCTCAGGGTTAGCTCAAAGCTCTATAATAGCAGACAGCGGCCGAACAGCAAACTAGGTGAATGGAGATGAAGGGTAATGATGCCCAGGAACCTTCCTTAAACAAGGACATTAGCTGAAGCGGAGGAAGTCATAGAGAAGGGTATCCATAACTATTGGGCTTCTAAATGTGGTGTGAGGCCATATCACTTCTGAGAGTGAAAAGGAATGATGCTCCCTTTGGGGGATTTGGACCACAGATCATTAGTTTTGTTTACTTTGGTGTGCAGTATGTATTGGTTATTCTTAGGATTTGTCAGCAGAGTAAGCCATTCTTCAAGGTAGTATCAGTATCCATTTCCTCCAAGTATTACGGTATTACATGCATATGGTTACTATGTCACTTCTCCCCAACAATGTAGACAATTTTAAATGCAGAAGATTCATGTGCAGTGAGAAAGTAAGACTATGGTCTGTCCATAGCCCCAATTATTTGAAGCTTTGAATGGTGTCAAAAGGTGCATTAATAGCAGTGACATAGCAGTCCTTAGGTAATTTGCTAAATGCAGTAGCTGTTCTAAAGACTGTGGATTTAATCTTGTTGAGGTTACTAATGAGTTGTCTCTGCAGAAGCAAGGGAAATAGCGGTTAGTTTATACTGTAGTAGTAGTAGGTGTAAGAGCAGTAAAGGCTGGCCATGTCTGTAACTGACCAGACTGTCTGCACACAAAAGCCTTGTTAGAGTGTGTGCTTTTGGGTTGTCTGGCATAGACAGAAACAGCAAAGAGCAGTGCTTTGAGGTTTAATCCCTGAGAAACACCCTGGGTAAATCAAAGCATGGGAAAGAGTACTGCCTATGAGGACCCTGAATGTTCTGTTCTTTAGTAACAGTAACAACTTAATCGAGTTCATATTTAGTCCATGCTTTACCATTTCCCAGACTAGTAGAGTATGAAAGCTGGCTAGGTCTACAGAAACAAACCTTGTCAGCTGAGCATTTTTCAATATACTATATATTGTGCTGTAAGGAAGGCAACTGCAGTTAAGAGTTTAGTGCCCTTTCTGGAGGCCATATTGGATGTTGAAATACTTTTTAAGCTGTGTGAAAACAATCTTCTCTAATTTCTTGCACAGCACTGCTGTGACACTGAAATGTCTGAAGTTATCCACCAACATTCCACTGCCATGTTTAGAAACTGAAAGTATGGTTGCAGACTTCTGGATAACAAGGTACTCACCACCACCAAACATACCTCTCAACTGTCCAGATTTTTGCAGAATGACAAGATTTTTGCTTCATATGTTTGGTCTGTTCCTCATGATATATTTGGTTTTCTGGCAAATTATTGAGGATTGAACCCTGAAAATAATGATGGACATTTGAGTTTCAGACTCCATGCCCTTCAGAAAACACATGCTGATGTAAAACCTACTATTCTATAAACTTTCTAAGTTTATAAGAACAATATTTAAAAATTGCCCTTATTTTGGGGCCTTTGTAGCCCCATTATGTATAGCTTTGTCCAGATTAATTGCACAAAGTTTGAGAAGTATGCTAGCAAATGTCATTAAAAACATGCATGATGGAGATGGAAATGAAAGTGCTACAAGCAATTAGAAATTTAAAACAACGGCTACGTGCACCTGGCTTTCCTAATAGTGGACCATCTTTCAATGGTTTGTTTACAGATGACAGAGAGATGACTATAGGTGAAAGTTGGAAGGAAGACTATGAGCTGTGAAGGTTCTGTAACAGACTTGGGGATGGTGGAGGATATGACTGACTGAAAGTAGTAAATGGTGCCAGAATGTCCATCTAATGCACGTGAGCACTCAGTTCAATAGGGATGGTCAATAAAAAATTTTGCAAAGGCTTGATCAATGTCTCTGGGTTCATTGCAGCTGGTCATGTTTATGTTACAGCAAAGTATATCATCTGACTTAGTTATTTTCCTCCAAACAAGGTCTTGTGTTTTGAGTTGTCATAGTTCTTATTTCTGAATAACATTGTTGCCTCACAGCAAGAGGTTCTCCAGTTCGATCCTTGGCTGGGGTGCCTTCTGTGTGGAGTCTGCATGTCCTCCCTGTGGTCACGTGAGTTTCCACCGGGTGCTCCGGTTTCCTCCCACATCCCAAAGACGTGTGTGTGTGTGTGTGTGTGTGTGTGTGTGTGTGTGTGTGTGTGTGTGTGTGTGTGTGTGTGTGTGTGTGGGCTGGCAACTCGACACTGTAAAACTCCACTACCAATCATGAGCAGACAGGTGATCCGCTGTGGCGACCCCTAAACTGGGAAAAGCCGAAAGAAGAAGAGCCTTTAATTCACAGCAATGATAAGAAAATACCAAAACATGTCCCTGGTGAAAATTCAAGAAGGTAAGGTAAAGTAGGTTTTGAACAAGTTAGTGACTGCGCAAAATTCACAAATATATACCATATAAAGGAATAACACTGTAATCTATATAAATGAGAGCATTAAGCTGCAATATATTAAAATAAACCTGCATTTGGTGGGTGGGGGGTGTACAATGTTCATATATACTTTGACCAACATGTTTATGCATAGCTGTCAACCTCTTAGCGCAAGAAACCTGGACAAAACCAAAAATAATGGGGCGGACAAAGGTCCAAAAATAGAGAGAGATTTTAAATATTGCTTTTATAAACTTATAAAGTTGAAAGAATAACCTGATTTTTGTTAGCATGCATTTTCTTAAGGATATGATGTCTGAAACACAAATGTATGTCATGATTTTTTAACATCAATCATCAGTGATTTGTTAGGAAACCACACATTTTATAAGGAAGAGACCAAAAATATGAAGCAAAAATTTGGATATTTTGTGAAAATCTGAACAGTTGAGAGGTATGGTTTATGGTGAGACTGAAAACAGACAATAAGCTTTGTAAATGCAGGCTACTGTAAAACAATGCCTAGTACTCTGATTTGGCAGATAAGGATTGTGCCATGGCAATACAGCAAAGATGACCACCTAAAGAATGGAGTTCCATAGCTTGTGATATCACGCTGTTCAGTGAAATTTACAAAACCCACTGAATCTTCCTTGAAACCGAGCCTAGTTAAGTCCCTCACCTGGCTACAGTGAAGTAAGTTTTACAAGTCCTGAAGATTAGTCTAATTAAAAAAAAAAAGATTAGTGTAAATGGTACAGTTACAAGAAGCAATTGTATAAAGCATGTGCTACCCTGACTTTAATAAGTGTAGCTCTTCTACAGAAGCACACAGAAAATATCGCTGATGGGATCCTCCTGTTACCCTTACAAGCAGAATATGTGTGTTACTTGTAAGTACTGCAGTAACCACATCTAACCCCCAGCATGAACAGGATGTAGTTTATGGAGTAACTACTTTAGAACAGGAATTACACTGATCTTTTGATAATCCTATTACCAAAGTAAAGCTCCGTGAATACCTTGGTATCTCAATACAGCCATCTACGTAAACAACTGTACTAACATCATACCCCAAATTAAAACATATATTGTCAAAGATTATGGGCATATCACCTAAGAGCATCACATTCTGGTGTATAAAACATTTACTGTCTGCCTTAAGGTTTTGTGTACACCTACACATGTGTATTCATTAGCTTCAATTCTGATGACATCAAGAAATGTTACATATATATTGTGAATAGGTTCTATTTTCCCATATCTGTCTTTACACCTGCATTTAGATCTTCAACAACCATGCATCTGCACTCCACATGGTATTCATTCTGTACCTTATTATTTTGCTCCTGTATCATGTCTGTCTGCTTGTACTGTTTTGTTGCCTTATCTCTTTAACAACCGGGCTGGGCCTTATACTGGTCAATGATGATCAGCGCCCTACCTCAGTAAACAAAACAAACAACAGCATACACGCATACAAAAAATAATGTCTTCTTGTTGGAATTCAGATAACTATTGCTGTAATTTGCAATTATAAGTTTAAGTCTATATCTTTTCGAAGAGATCTACAAGCTAAATATTCTGGTTGACTGTTTCTATTTAGAAAGAAGGCATCAACATCTCTGCAAATAGTATGTGTATTTGTACAAATTAAGAAAAACATTAGCAATGCTTTCTATGACTGCATCCACAAGGTCTAAATATTTAATAGAGGTTTTGCTGCATAAACAGCAAAAAGTGTGTGTTAAACTTTCCTGCAGTAGATGGAGTTATTTCACCACCTAGTGGCCTTCAGCTGGAATGCAATAACTTTACAATGATGG
>NC_056742.1:394738983-394748983 GCF_019279795.1 Protopterus annectens
GATAGTATCAGAGTCAATGGATTTGGATACTGTGTCCATGAAGGAGATTAGGGTAGTGGTGGTGCTGTGTGATGGGTGAAAACCATGCTGGATATGTGTAAATAGTTTGTTTTGGATGAGGTGGCACAGCAGTTACTTATGTATACATTTTTCCATGAGTTTGGAAAGTGGAGAGATGATGGAGATTGTTCAATAGTTGGATAGTTCGATGGAGTTGCCTCCTTTATGTAAAGAGGTGATGATAGATTTTTTTCCAGAGGTTAGGGAGAGTGGACTCTGCTATGGAACGATTTATGAGGATACTGACGGGATATCTATGGCATCAACAGCAAGTTTTAGGTATTCAGGGGGAAGGTTGTCAGAGGAGAGGGAGCATGGTTTTAGTTTTTGAAGCAGTTTTGAATGGGGGAGGTAGGGACTTGGTTTAAGGCAAAACGGGGCAGAAGATGCAGTAGTGGCTTGTTGCAAAGATGGAGGGTTTGTTTTGTTTGAACAGGAGTCTTGAGATAAGGATGGGGGGTATCAGAGATGGGCCATTAGGTAGGTGTGGAAGTGGGATTTGTTAACAGTTTGCTTATGCTGTCTATAAAAGTGAGAGTTAAACAGGCTGGGTATCTCTGAGGAAGTTTTGTTAGGGTATGGTGATGGGGTTTGTTTAGAGCCTGGGATAAGCAGGTTAGAGATGTGTTTCTAAAATTGTTTTGGGTTGTTTTTGTAGTTTGCCAATTGATTGGAAAATTTATTTTTTTTAATCTAAGTTCACTGTTTTTTTTGCTTTATTTGTTAGCTGTTTACATTTGACTAGGTTAGCGTCAGATTTATCCTTTTGCAATTCCTTCCATGCTTTATCTCTATGCTGTATAAGTTGTATGGTATTTTGTGTTAGCCAAGAAGCATGACTGTTTTTTATTCTTTTGGTACGTAGGGGGGATAGACTGTCAAGGGTATTTAGAAATGTATTGTTAAAGTATTCAAGGGCATCTTCTAGTGGTAGTGTTTATGTGGATTCCAGTTAGTGTGTTTTAGGATGTCATTAAACTGTTGCTGGTCAAAGTATCTATTACTTCTGGTAGTTTTGTAGGTGTGGGTTCTTGTAATTTGAGATGTGGATCTATATGTGAATATGGGTAGGTGGTCACTAAGAGTACTGGGTGTAGTGTGGGGAGTAGAGTATTTGTTTGGATTAAAAAGAAGTATCCAATCAAGAGTTGCATCTAGGGTATTGCTTTTAAGCATATGGGTGGCATTGGTAATGAGTTGGGAATAACCATAGAGGTTTATACTATTAGTAGGGGAGTCAGTTATCAGATCCTGGCAGTTAATGTTGATACCTCCCATAATTATAGTCTTGTTACTGATGTTGTCTGATATCCAAGAGAGGATATTTTCCATAGTTTGGATGTTTTGTCTGGGGGGGGGGTATATAGACCAGTAATATATATTTTCTTTTGTTAATTTGTAGGATTATGATTGGAATTTCAGCATTATTAGAAGTTCGTATTTTGTTAGGAAAAGGTGAGATTGTGATAGTTTTGGGATACAGTAAGGCTATCCCACCACATTTTTTGTTGGCTCTGCCTTTTTTAAGTATATTATAGCCTGGGGGAATAATTTCAGTATCTTGGATATGGGGTTTTAGTCAAGTTTCGGTAATTACTAGGATATCTGGAGTGTATTGATTTAACCAGGCATGAAATTCTGAGATTTTTTTTTACAGATACTATGTGTGTTTATGGTTGCTAAGAGAATATTTTTGGGGTTTAGTCTTTTGGTAGAGGAAGCTGATGATGGGGGACCTGGGTTGGGGTGGATGTCCCCACATAAGCATAGAGTGTGTTGCTTGGTGAGGTAATGGGTAGTTTTATTGTATCTGACTATTATGCAGAGGTTGGGTTTTCTAGAGATTTTGCCTGGAAGGATTATGTGTTTTGGAGAGGTACATAAAGTGATATTGTATTAGGTTTGTTGATATGTTACTAAAACTTTTTGTGAGGTTGTCATGGTGAAGAGGGAGAGTAGAGTGCTGTAGGGGTAAGGCAATGGTTTAGGGAGGTAATGTGGATTTGCAGACTGATATGTAATGTTAGAAGCAAGTTAGAGAGATGGTGGCTTAAGTTTAGTGCCATTGGTTACTTTGAAGTCTAGAAGGTAGAGTTAATGGACTGGGAAGTAAGGGTGTAAAGTGTAAGGCTTTAAGGTGGAGCTTGTGTAGTAGTGGGCGGAGTTTGGGGGTTGATGGGTGCTATGGAGATGAGAGTGTATGTGATTGGATAATTGGATTTAGGGGGTGGAGTAAGGTTGAGTATTAATCTAGGGAAAGCAGGGGTAGGGTAGGGGAGCGTTCTGTGTCCAAATGTAGAGAGGGCAAATGGGGTGGAATGAGTCAAGAAAGTGTGTGAGCAGAAGAACAGCTAAGAAAAACAAACTATCAGTGTGTTTCAGTTTACCTAAACCCAGACTAGGGATGGACAGGGTACAAGCATTCCGCTAACCTCACTTTGAGCGTTACTTTCCTTTCTCTTATCTTGTTGTCTTATATTAAGAGAAATAATAGATTGAATGTAATAAGTTATGTCTTATGTGATTTAACTACTGAATGGGGCAGGGTTTCAAGTACGAGTTGCTACAATGTTTGGGGTGGGGGACAATTAGCGACCCGGTAAGGTGTGCGTGCCATTAATATATACGCAGGCAATAGCAAAAAGTAAGTTTTCCACTATTTCATTTTTAATGACTGATGGAAAAGTACATATAGGTAAAGTTTTATAACAGCGAGCAGCTTCCTTTATGTACTCGTAAAACCAGCAGGTCAGCAGTCATTATTTAGTCACTGCAATCCTGAATTATTTTCCAGAAACCACAAATTTTATGATGAACAGACCAAAAATATGAGTCAAAAATCTGGACATTCTGTGAAAATCTGAACAGTTGAGAGCTTTGAGTTTACTGCATTTTCATTCTGTTATACTAACTGCTTGGGATGCTGTCATTGTTGTCTTCTAATAGAAGATGTACTGACTGGGTTTTACTTTGTGAAGAATTAACCTAAACATTCATTGTGACATGGCAGTTAGTAAAGAGGAATTACCAGAACTCCATTTACTCACTAGTCTTACACTTTACTTTGCTGTTCACTGTGTCTGTCTCTCTCTTCAGATAACACTGGGACAGAAACTAACAAATAAACAAACTTGGTTACAGACACACGCACACACACACACACACACACACACACACACTGGATAACAGAGTTTTGGAGTCACAGTTCCATCACTTTTCAATGTAATTTGACCATGTAGAAACGCTGTCTGTTTTGGGGCATCATACCACTGAATGAGACAGAGGACAAACTGCATGCTTTTAACAAGAAACAATAGTAGTATCCCTACTTTGTGTTTTGAACTGAATTTAATTCAAACACTCATTGAACTGGTATTTTTGAAATGTACCCCACGTGCATATTCCAATGTCTGAATTATGAAATGGTTTATAAAGTTTAACCCTGTCATTTCATTGAATTTTCATTTCATTGAAACTCAAATGTCCAAACCCAGTTCATTGAAAACTCATTTCAAAGGAAAGTGTAGAAGTGTATAGAAAGCATGTGATGGTCTCATTTCTTATCATGTGACTTATTACAGAAGTGAGAGTAGCAGAGTACATGTCAGTTGCTTACGTCAGCATCATGTTGTACCCCCAAATCTGTAGATATCTGTGTTTGCTCTCCAACACTGATTCACTGTGTGTGTTTTTTTTTCTTTTCTCCATGGTTGTGCTACCATGAAGTTATCATATATAAGTAAGGGATGTGGGGGGCTTTGTCCCCCACATGGGGGTGCAGGGGGGCTCCCCTTTGCAAAAAAACATGTTTTTTTTAAGAAATGGGTTCAGCCATTTGAATTTCAGTGGACTAAACATTCAATTAAATGACAGAGACCCATTTAAAATATACAGTTTATACAATAACTGTCTTTAGTCCTTAAATCCAGAATGCAACACTCTGTATTAAACTGGTACAGCAGTTAGCATTGCTACCTCACAGTGCTTGGCTTTGCAGTTCAGTTTTTGGCTGGAGTGCCTTCTGTAAGTCCTTCCTATGTCTGTATGAGCATTTTTCTAGGTGCTCCAGTTTTCCTCCAAGCCCAAGAAATTTAGCACAGGTGAATTGGTGATGGGGTCTTCCAAATTAACTATGTGTGTGAGTGCAGTGACAGAGTGAAGCCTCTCCAAGGAAAGTGACAGATCACACTTCATACTAGCACCTGCATCTTCAGCCACGTAAATGGCACCATGCCAGCTATCAAGCCCAGAAGTAGCAGCCAAGTCTGAGCAGGAGAATGGACCTTGCACTGGATCCTCACCCATTTGGGCAGGAGCATGACCTCCTAGGTCACCTCCAAGGGTTGGAATGACAAACAAAGCAGACTGTGCAGCTTCTTCCTGACAAAGCTTATACTCTGAGAAGGACTCAAAAACACTTACTACAATTTATGGTCACTTGTAATAACTGCAGTAGTAGGAGTGACCACATCAAGGATCTTCCCAGGGAATCTCTGTCTGGGGCAACCAGGTAACAATCAACTAGGAGGAATAAAAGACCACACCTTAGTCTTTATTCTTTCTGCTGAGATTCCAAATGGATCCTGTATGGACACCAAATAATGATGTCGCAAAAGGCATCCATCATGTCCAGTAACATCATTCAGGTAATCTATAGGAGCAGGAGCATGATCCCATGAAGTGTGGACATATGGAAATGGGCAAAGTGAATGTGCTGGTTAATGTCACTGAGAGCCATAACCGAACGTAACTTATTTGTTCCTGTCAGGACCAGGAGCAGATGAACATAAACCACCTCTTGTGCAAAACCTAGGTAAGTTTTATGGTTGTTTTAAGCAATAGAGTCTATGCATGTCCAGATAATTCAACTGAGATGAATTGATCTGCTGCTGGAACTCTTTTCTTGGGGAGGACAAATGAGCTTCAGATTATGATCAACAGTGGCCATGTCTAGGACCACTCTAGTCCTTCATGACAGTTCTTCAAGCGAAAATGAACTTGGAAAACTGTTCCCCACAAGAGAAGTTTTGATACCGTTAGCTCTCCATTTTACTGTTCAGTAAAAAATATGTTTTTATAGCTTTATAATTATAATTACTAAATACTGCACATGTAAATAAAAATGCACAAATTAAGTGACTTACCTTTATTTGGCAGTTTAAGAACTATAAAAAAACACAAAAAACACATAGGTTCATAGATTAGTAAAGGCATTTTAACTTTAACCATTAGGTCACCCTCCCAACTTAATATATATATATATATATATATATATATATATATATATATATATATATATATATATATATATAGTGGGGGGGAGTCTGTGTGCACACATACAGCAATTGTTCCTTCTTTTTCTTCTGTTTATAAAAATTTGAATTTCTAATCTCCAAATAACCAATTGTATTATACAGGAGCAGGAAATCCATTTATTTTTTCTTTTTTTAATGCCATTTTACTTTGGCCAGGAAATAGCACTGTTGTCTGAAACTGGTTATGATTTTCACAAGGCCAGTTTTTGTTAAACCTTTATTGATTTACCCTTTGTTGACTGGGTTAGCTGCACTAGTTCACCAGCCTCTTTTCTGAGACCTGTGAAAGTATACTAACTAGAGGAAATTTGACAGAGAACCAGGGAACTTCTTCTACTCTTTTCAATAAGTGGGATCTTTTATACCCACCCAAGCTACCACTAACTTGTGCATACGGGGGCCTTGGTTTTTAGCTGAAAGACAGCACATTGAGAGTACACCCCCCCCCCCTAATTCTATGACATTGCTCCCACATAACAGCCACCTGCCTCACACTTAAAAGCAATATACTGCTTTACTGCACTCAACGTGTTGCAATTATTATTGATCATTATCATGAAACAGGTTCAGCTACAAGCAGCTTGTAAGGTGAGGTGTGATGTTTTTAGGCCACCACCTCTAAAACCTCCCATTACACATCCAGCATATGCTAAGTTTTGTTAAATCGATTTCACATTTTACTTATATATCAATCTCTGTCTATCTATCTACCTACCGACCTACCTACCTATTTACCATGGTAGTTTACTGATCAGTATTGACCAATTTCAGGGTCAGCCCCAGTGAAATACAGAACATTTCATAAACAAAAAGTACAGAAATTTAAGCAATGAAAGAGTAGTTCAGATTAGTTAAACAGAAAAACTGTATATATACATTATAGTAAACAAGAACAGTAGATAATGTATACATTAGTTTCTAAAGTGGGTCAACCTTCTGTAAATCTGAGAGAGGAAGCTTGGAAAGGACACTGGGGTAGTGTGTTAGGTGATATGTCCTGTGTTAAACAGCAGTAGTTAGCTTGGATGAAATGCTTTTCAGTTGTATTCTTAATTTTGGGTAGGTGTTGATTTCTTTTAGGTCAATAGGGAGAACTTGCTAAAGAGTGGGTGCCTGAGAGGAGAAAGTATGTGCAGTGCTGTGGGGTTTGGTTTGTGTGTGTGTCAGCTACCTGGGTAGGGACACGAAGCATTGGTTGGACAGAGAGGGTGCTGGAGGTTTTAGCTTGACCACTAGGCTGAGACCTGTGCCCTATAGCTGTGCCAGTGGGGAGTCTTATTGGGGATCTGGAGAGAAAGGCAGAAACCAGCCCCAGACTGCCTTGTGATCTCTGTTTGCTCTTAAGGGAAATTGTGTTTTACTGTGTGGGTATTTGTTACCCTTCCCAATGTGGATGCCCCTCACTGGTGTTAGGGTGAGGATTGAGGCTCCTTGATTACTGGGCCAGTGCACGGGTGTCACACCCAGGTTTGTACTCAGCAAGGTGTGTTACAAGTTATATGGGGGTTGGAGACAGTGCAACCATTTTTTTCCCTTAATTTTTCAAACTGTCAAAACTCAGAGGCTCGCACGAAAAGTTACTATATCTTATCTAGAGGCAGTGTACCATGCAGTAGAAACACAGACATATACAGATGAAGATCCTTTGGTGGTAGTGATTACTACACATGATGTTTAGATGAATAACAGTAACAGCGTAAAATATATGAGTGTAGCCACTTGTTTTTTCACTTTCATCTTGATATAACACCAAAGTATTTCATAGAAGTTGACTGTTTTGGGGAGGTTAGGAATGTAAACACTATTTCTAGATATTACTTGAATATCATAAACATTTGTCTTTTTATTTATTGGGAAATATTATTTTAATCTTAAACATTCTAAACAACTTATTTCTTTCCTTAGTCAATATTTTTATTCAGGCCTTCATTGGATCAAAAGATTAAAATCATTTCTAAAATGCACTTTAGAGAATCTAGAAACCCATAGCTTCTGGGGGCCTACCAGCTATCCAGACCCCTGGCTTAGTCAATTTATTTCAGTGAAGTACTGACCAGTTAGGGACTGAAAGAACTGAAGAAAAAGCTGAAGAATAAGACAAGATATGGAAATAAAGGATGATGTCATCCAGATGCTGTGGGCAGACTGGGGAGGGGGGTAGGGGGTAAACAAAATAAGAAATTACTTTTGTCTAAAGTGAATACCTAGGGTTATAAATTCTGCTTATGCCTTTAATGTCTGTATGAAATTTATTTGCTTTCTCCAATTCACTGCTCATAGCTTTATATGTATATTTCTAAACATACAGAAGATAAAAAGAAAATGAGGGATGAGTGTACCAAGATGTGAGACTGTCTAGTACTGGATAACTGCTGACATCTGTTTTCCGACAGCAGTAGCTCCCCCATACATAGCTGCTCTGGATCCGCCATTCAAATGGAAGTTTAGTGACTGACCAAAGCATAATCCTAGCCATTTGAAGGTGGAAGCTGTTTCGAGGGGAATGGTTGTGTAAGTTAAATACAGTTAGAGAGTCACGCGCTTTGTGAATTTTCTGTGGAGTTCTGAAAAGCACAGCTTTGGTCTTGGAAGGATTGATAAGTACTTAATAGTTTATGAACTATTGGTGGAGATCAGTTAAATCAGACTACATTTGGGATTGAATGTTGCTGTGAGAGTGACCCTACTGGTAAATGATCGTCTATGTACAAGTATAGTTCATAAGATCAATGATTTAAAATGTTGAAACTGATATGATCGAGACCACATGATCCAGATTTTAAAATGTTGAACCATTTTGTCTGAGATCACTGTATAGTGGGGATCAGGGAATGTGCCCTTTCCCCCACTGTAGTGTGATGTCAGAATTGGTACATATAAGTGCCAGAAGGTTGGGTGGTGCAGGGGGGGCCTTGCTGCCCTACAAAAACATGGTCTTCTTTGTGAGTTTTTAATGATATAAAATGTTGATCATATTGATTCAACATTTTAAAAAATCTTTGATCTTATGAACTAGATCTACACACACATTATATATATATATATATATATATATATATATATATATATATATATATATATATATATATATGGATCTAGGACTATTAAACTAAAGTTCAATAGTCTGAATCCACAATCACCAAACACACTTTAACGAAAGCGCTTTCACCGAAAAAGCACTTATGTTAAAGTGTGTTAAAAAAAAAAAACATTAAATTTATGTTTTTGCAGGGGGTAAGCCCCCCCTGCACCCCTCATGTGGGGGGATGTGCCCCCCACACCCCCTACTTTAATATTTTCACTATGAGGTCACACTACAGGGGGGAAAAGGGAATTTTCCCTTATCCGCACCGTAGTACGATCTCCGCAACAGGCATACTTACGCGAACGTGCTTCTTCAGTGAAAAGCACTTTCGCATAAGTATGCCTGGCCAAATCTGTTTCGGTGATGTTGCCATTCGGGGATCTGTATGGATCCCATATAAAATATATATATATATATATATTTTTTAGAAAAATATGTATTTAAATATATGTGAAATGCTAGTTTAAAAGCAAGGTAGTTTATAATGCATTTTATTCTATTAATCATATAACAGAAGGGATAAATTCATGTGTAAATGCAAGTAGCTTCTGAAACTGCAGTATGCTTTGACCCCTGACCCTGGCAGCTGCCAGCTCAGCAAGCTTGATGTTTATGCTTTTCATAAGTGATTATCTGTTGGGTCAGGAAATTAAATGTGTAAATCTTCCGCTCCTTCCTGATAAGATAACTTGTCCTTGTAAATAATTAAATCTTCCTTTCCTGATGTAGTAACTTGCCCTTGTAAGATAAAAACACAGCTGGTGGGAAAGTGAAACAGTGAACAAAGAGGTGAATTTAAAGACTGAATCTGCTATTGTATTCGAACTGATATGAGACCTTTAAGAAGTAACTTTACAGAAAGACATTATGACTGACCAGCTGGATAGCAAGGCCGTATTAAAGGAAAAGTTTTTTTTAAATGTACTGCATCAGCATTATTAGATGAATAGAATACTGTTAGTAGAAACTAATGTATACATTATCTACTGTTCTTGTTTACTATAATGTATATATACAGTTTTTCTGTTTAACTAATCTGAACTACTCTTTCATTGCTTAAATTTCTGTACTTTTTGTTTATGAAATGTTCTGTATTTCACTGGGGCTGACCCTGAAATTGGTCAATACTGATCAGTAAACTACCATGGTAAATAGGTAGGTAGGTCGGTAGGTAGATAGATAGACAGAGATTGATATATAAGTAAAATGTGAAATCGATTTAACAAAACTTAGCATATGCTGGATGTGTAATGGGAGGTTTTAGAGGTGGTGGCCTAAAAACATCACACCTCACCTTACAAGCTGCTTGTAGCTGAACCTGTTTCATGATAATGATCAATAATAATTGCAACACGTTGAGTGCAGTAAAGCAGTATATTGCTTTTAAGTGTGAGGCAGGTGGCTGTTATGTGGGAGCAATGTCATAGAATTAGGGGGGGGGGGTGTACTCTCAATGTGCTGTCTTTCAGCTAAAAACCAAGGCCCCCGTATGCACAAGTTAGTGGTAGCTTGGGTGGGTATAAAAGATCCCACTTATTGA
>NC_056742.1:394756483-394926483 GCF_019279795.1 Protopterus annectens
GCATTATACTCAATTATCGGTCTAATGAGGGAGGAGTATAGAGAGGTAATAACATTTTTTTCTGGATGCAATCCCTTTACTTATGAGATGAACCAATTAAAAGGCTTTTCTGACCACTGCTGCAACATGATGATTGAATGTAAGGTTGTTATCAACCTGAGTGCCCAGGTCTCTCACCACAGGTTGTGTGCTTAGGGAGTTGCTGTTAAGGTGGCAATCAGTAGGGGTCGTGTTTTTGACAAATGGTATGATGACACATTTTTTTGCATTTACCTTGAGGCCATGACTTTGGCACCAGTCATTAGTTGCTGTGAGACCCTCTTGCAGTATGTTAACATCGTTTTGGGAGTCAATGACATCACCCAACTTACAGTTGCTGGCAAACATGGTCAGCTACATTCTTTGCCTGTACCTCCGAGAACTAGTTGCCAAACAGTAGGGGTCCCAGGACAGATCCTGGGGAACTCCACTAGTGACATGCCTGCTATTGCAGGTGGAGGTGCTTATTTTGACTTTGAGGGTCCTTTTAGCGAGCCAGTTGGCCACCCACCTGATGAGATAGGGATTTACACCAAGTTGTGTTAGCTTTTTGATGATGCCTGAGTAGGAGATTGTGCCAAAGGCCTTGGCCAAGTCAAGGTAAGCTGTATGCACTGACTTTCCCTCATCCAGGGCCTTGGTGACAGTCTCAAAGAAGTCAACCAGGTTCAACCAGTTATTTAAATTATGAAGGTTTGTGGTCTACACTCTTGTGGGAGGAGAGGGTAGCTTCTGCCCTTCTGAGCTAGAAATTGTTGGTTGAAGGCTTATTGTGTCTGCTTATTTGAACTGTTTTTTTTTCAGAAATTGGTGCACTTTCCTGTAGCATAGACTAGATTCATACCTGCTGAATCTAGTTCTGTTTGTATAACTTGAGCACTAAACTGGACATCTTTTGTTGGAGAGGGCTCCCCTGCACCCTAGTGGCAGGAGTGTGCAATTAGAACTCATCTGATTGAAGGCTGCTGGAACAGGGCTCAGTTTTGAGCTTTTTTACTGGTTAATTTTTTTAGATCAGTTTGCACTCATTTGCTACATAAGCACTGTGTTTGCACATTTCACAGTGCCGTGCATTAGTGGGCAGCATTGGTGGTTATAGGTGCAAACACTTTTGCCTACAAATTTTCCCTTAGTAGTCTGTTGGTGCTCCATTGGTCAGTTCTCATGATTGTCCCTCACTGACAGGTGATACATTCATCAAAGCTCCTGAGGTACCAACACAGATCCTACCCACTAGCCCTTCATATTTGTCATCAACTTCTGTCCTCTACTTTACCTGGTCCTTCCTGTCCTCTCCCTGTTTTCTGACCACATCAACTTATCTTGCATTATGGATGGACAATTTCCCACAGTTTCTCCAGGCAGCCTGGTTAACATGGGCATCCTGAGGCAATGCAGCAATTGCCTCGTACACTGACAACCCACTTCTTCTAGTCCACACAAATTCATTATGTGAAGGGATGCATCTATATCAAGAACCTAGAATCCAGGCTCTCTCACTCACTAGTCAGTTCGTGTAATACTACATTGGTTGTCAGCATGCACACTTCACCTTCTACACCTACCAAACCAACAACACATAAACCTACATATGTGGACATCCTTACAAGAAACTTATCTAAGTATCAGAGACCTTGCAAACACAAACACAAGCATGCTTCTCATAATAAATCCTCTGCAGAACATAGTACACATAATATACCACACACCATTGTCTCACCAGTCAAGCTGCTAAGGCATAACACAAAAACAAACATCTTACTGATAGGTGACTCAGTTGTGAAACACACAGATGTCCCTCTCATCAGGTTGGATAAGGAAAAGCTCACAGTCAGTTGACTGCCAGGTGCCAGTATCTGCCAAATCACACACGCACTCAAGTCTCTCAACAACAGGCATAGTCCATGTTGGTGTGAACGACTTGAGATGTACCTCACTAGAGTATATGAAGACAGGCATGACTGAGCTCTCTGATTATGCATCTCAAGCAGGTATGTCCCTACCTTAAGTAGCATTTTATCTTCACCTTGGATGATACCTCAATACAAACAAAAAAATGATTGACTTTAACAATTGGCTTAGTTTCTGGTGTTGTTCAAAGGGGATCCAGTATCTGTCAGCCTGGGATGGCATGGTTGCTAGACCTTGATGCTTTGCCAGAGATGCTCTGTCACCTCTGGGATTTTGGTTATCGGTTAAGACTCTTGCCATCCCCATAGTACCTTTTTAGGCAATGTCATGAGAATAAAATTCCTGATGTAAAAATACCCTCTAAAAACAACCTCAAGGTTATGCTGATAAACGCTAAGAGTCTAAACCAGAAACTGCACTTACTGGAAGCAGTCCTCACCCTGGAAGAAGCTGACATTTGTGCAGTCACTGAGACCTAGTTTATGACTGTGGAGAGCACCCCAGCTCTTCCAGGTTAGATTTTCTCCTACACGTTCTGACCACAAACTGAAGGCATGAGAACTAAAGGCAGTGGTGTATCAATATTCATTAAAGATAAATACATGTCTAGACTGGTTAAACAGCACAATTCCCTTGGACTACTTTAGATGCAATTGACTGTATGTAAGACCCTCTTCAGGTCATTGCCAGCTATAGGACCCCTCCATGAATCAGGACACCCACTCAGCCTACTTGGATCTACTTGAGTCAATCAAGATACAACCAAAAACCCTGGGGTTGGGTGTCTTTAATTACATGTCCATTGACTGGATAAATTATGTGTTCTAACTCACTTGCTCAAAGGTTCCTGGACTTCGTTAACTCCAGTGCCCTAGACCAGCTGGTTGACAGACTCAGAAGGGGCTCAAACATCCTAGACCTGGTGATCACCAACATGGGGGACCACTGCACCACCCCCAGAGTGTGGCCATCCCTGGTGAGATCACAGGATCATAGGAAGTTACTAGGTAATTTGGTCCTGAGGCCCTTACAAGCCTAGCCAAGAATTTAGTCCATGTTTCAAGTCAGCACCCAATGCCCTCATCCAGCAGGGACACAGGTGGAATCCCATGGATGTATTTTCTGCTCCCCATCCAGTTATCCAGGTTGCACTTAAAAAGTGTTAATGAGGTACTCTGCTTGACATAGAGCAAGAGTATATTCCACAGAAGGGGGGAGTCTCTGGGACACAAATCTGTCCCACCAAAAAAGACCTATCGATGTCACAGACCAGGTTGAGGTCACGCGTGTGGGTTACTTGAGTGGAGCTTGACTTGCAGGTATGCAGCAGTCCCATTAAGGCGGGGTCTGAGATTGCTTTGTATGCCAGACAGCGGTCACTTCTGAGATCTGACCATAAATCAGTCGCACTACAAGTAACTATAACACAAGACTCCCCCATTTGCAACAACTAGACTAAAAGACTTCTCCAAGGGCAATTACAACCTCTTAAGTTATGGCATAAATAGCTTCATAGCTCCTCCCCCCACTGATGGGAACAGACACCTATACTGAGTTATATACCTATGCTTTACACAAGCACCTGTACAATTATATTGACTCTGCCATACCTGATAGAACCAAACTAAGATCTTCAAGAAAAAACAAACCTGCCTTTTGGACAACTACCATTAATAGGCTATACAGTAGGAGAAAGAAGTTGCTGTCTAAAGGTAGAAAGGAACATTCTCAGAACTGGAAACACTCCCTCCTCAACTTAAACAAGCAAATAAGACTCCTAGTGAAGTCCTCCAAAGCCAACTACAAATCCAAATTAGCTTCCCTAACTAAGGACAACCACAAGGTATTCTTTAGTTATATCCGTAACCTCAAAGGTAAGGCCCAGATTTGTGCTGAACTCATAGTTAATGGTACTACATATACAGAACTTGTGGGTATAGCACACCTGCTGGCTGACAGGTTCAGAGAAAACTTCACTCCCCAGTTCCCTCCACATGTACCCCAAAGCATGCCTAACACCTCTCCCCCACCTAATATCTTTTTCTGGACCAGGTCTTAAATGCCCTCTCCAAGACCAAAAACACAGCCTCCATGGGACCAGCCAACATTCTGGCCTGTATTCTGGGTCTATATTATATTGTCGACAGCTCACAATGTCAACTTTGAAATGTTCGACACCAAAATGTCGAACTACAAAAATAGTGAATGGCCATATAATCGCTTTCCAATGGAAAAAATTGGTTGGCCGTTCTCTGACACCTGCCCTTTCCCTGAGTGTAGTGTGGTCTCGGAGTTAGAATATTTAGTTAGGGGGAGTGTGGGGAGCACAGTCCATCATGCTGGGGGTTGTGGGGGGCGAAGCCCTCCACTTAAATATATTTATGTGTACCATTGGTGTATGGCCAACTGATTTCTTTTCATTGGAAAGAAATCAGTTATATGGCCATTCACTATTTTTGTAGCTCAACATTTTGGTGAGCTGTCGACAATATAATATAGACCCTGTATTCTACATGGGTTAAAACAGGTATTGGCATCACCATTGGGCACACTTTTCAATCACAACCTAAGCACTGGCTTCATCCCAGCAGCATGGAAGACAGCTACTGTCATTCCTTTGCACAAAGAGGGTGTGCATCCACCAACCCTATGAACTATAGACCCATTAGCCTGACCAGCCTTATCTGCAAGGCCATGGAACAAATCATCATGGACCTTATTAACAAAGATATAGGAAATCTTCAAATGCTTGACCCCACCCAGTTTGGCTTTGTCAAGGGAGATCATGCCTGTTAAACTTGGTGGACCTCTCAGAGACAGTCACGAAAACCCTGGATGAGGGCAAATCTGTGCATATGGCCTACCTAGATTTAGCCAAGGCCTTTGACACAATGGCATCATTGATAAACTCACCCAGCTAGGTATCAAACCATATACTGTCAGGTAGTTTGCAAACTGGCTCACTGATAGAACTCATCCAGTCAAAATAGGGGACTCCACCTCCTCCAGCAGACCCATAACCAGTGTTGTTCCACAGAGACCAGTTCTGGGACCCCTACTGTTCGGAATCTACTCTCTGTGAAGAACAGGCTAAAACTAAAGGACTGTGGCTGACAAAGTTTGCTGACGACTGCAAACTGGGAGCGATCATTGAAACCCCTAGCGATGTCAATATCCTGTAAGAAGGTCTTACCCAGACTAATGACTGGTGCCAAATTCATGGTTTTAAAGTTAATGCAAAAAAATGCATTATCACCCCCTTCAGCAAGGGTGATGTTCCTGCAAACTACTGCATCAGTAGCAATACCCTAAGCACACAGTCAGTGGTGAATGATCTGGGCACACAGGTTGACAGCAGCCTTAACTTTGATCACCATGTCTCCACAGTGGTAAGAAGGGCATTTTATATTGCTCATTTAATACAAACGGGCATTGCCTCCAGAAAAAAAAAAGAAATTATAACCCCCCCCTGTACTCTTCCCTCATCAGACCAATAATAGAGTGCAATGCTCCATTTGGTATGTTCCTTTTTAAACACCTGCAGCAATTGGAGAGACCACAAAGGTTCCTTACAAAGAAAATTCAGGGTCTTCAGGATCTGTCTTATGCAGACAGATTGAAATCATTGTCACATTACTGTGTCATATGGACTGCTTAGTGGGGACTTGTGCCTTGCACATACAGAAATCTCTGACAAAGCTTTAATGAAATAACTGCACATTTGCACATCAAATGGCACATGGGTCACTTGCTCAAAGGACCTTAACCAGATATATGATATCAACAGAACTTGCTGGAGTGACAGATTTGCATCACAGAAGTTGCCCCAGTTTTGGAACAAACTTCATATTCATGTTAAATAAAGCCCCTTGTTGGCCCTATTTAAGGATAAGTTGGACGACTGGATGGGTAACTGGAAATTCACCCCAGTAGTTTCACCTATGTCCTCTTGGACAGGGGCAACAGGTGCTGATTTTGTGTCTGCTTGAACCAGACACCCTTGGGAACACGGGTTAAACTTGGCTAGGCTTGTAAGGGCCTTGGGGCTGTTAGCCTAGTAAACTCCCATGATGCTGTGATCCTTTGCCCATCATCAATACTTGCCAGTTCATCCCTATTAAGCAACTTCCTGCAAATAAAAAAATAAGTGAAGATATGTAGCTATTCTATTAACAGATAACATAGAAGTATGGTGGAATATGTCTATACCATTTGGAAACTGCATTTGTGCAGAGATCTTTTGACCAGTAAAATGTTATATCCAGTGAAATGATGCAAAATAATACTGCATCTAATAGTGTAATTTTCAGAAATTAACCATACAAAATAGCTATTCAGCATATCTGCAATTGGTGTGATTCATGCAGACCATAGGTGCTTGCTGATCTTACAGAGAATGCCAAAATTTGTTGCTGGATGGAGGGAAAGTGTCCCCTGACCCATCAAGAAGGATCATATTCACTCATCAACTGGAACAGAAAAAGATATGTTACGTCTAACATAGACAGGAATCTCTGTCATCATGGGAAATTCAAGGTAACCGAGTCTTGTGACGGTTTATGTCTTGCCAGTACCCACCCTTAGACAATGCCTCCTCTCTTACGTAGGGCTAGACTAAGTCTGGGATGAATTTGTGAATACCCATAGAATCATGTAGGGCCAGTTTGAAGGAAGACAGTGTCTCACGTTGCTTAATTTGCAAGAGTCAGTTCAGGAATTGGGGGACAAGCTGCAGGATGAACCCCTCTCTCTCCACCATGTTTTATTTATCTGCTGGAGCAGATTTAGATCCCTAGTTCTGTTATTTGTGGGACTATTTGATTTTCAGAGGTAGAAGAGATACAAGACCATTGGATTCCTAATGGCACAGGAGGTAAGGTATAGATCCTCAATCAGGAGTCTATAAGATACTGAATAAAAGAACGGTGTCTTCAGTCTTTTCTGGAAGCTTAAGGTTTTTGAGCTAGTGACCTTCTCTGTTAGGAACCTTTGGGGTCCTTATACTTGTTTTGAGATGTCTAGTGAGGTACATCCCAAAGGAGGCATTAAATTCAATATTTGTTCTAATCAATGCTGAATATAAGGGGACAATGACCTGTTTAAATTTGGATGTTATTCCTTTGGCAATTAGCTGCACTAAGTAGAAGAGCTTTCTTACAACTGTCATTATATGATGATCAAAGCAGAGGGAATTATAATAAATTATATGACTGATTGCTGGTTTAGCTGAATCAAAGCTGAAAGCCACAAGCTCAGAACACAGTTTCATGGTCATTTTCCAAAGAATGCTCAACTGTCAGAGCTGAGTGAAACAATGAAGACCAAGACGTCAAGGCGCAGACGTCTGTAATACAGAAATTTTTGAAACCTGAACTTTAGATGAACACTCATCTAGTGGAGTGGACTTTGACAATAGCATTCACCCGTGATTAGTTGGCCACCAGATAGCAGAAGATAATGACACTGGCGATCCTCTTGGAATGCATCCAATTGGCAGCCACGAACCTTTCCTCCATGAGGAGGAAAAGTAGACACAACTGGTCTAGCCTTTTAAAGGCATATACCTGTTTCAGACAACATCTAAGCTGAGAGTGGACATTCAGAATGTGAAGGGTTCTTTCTCCTCTGGTTTCTTACACTGAAGAAAAAAAGTGTGAAAAAAGGCTGTGAAGTGAATGGGTTGGTTTAAATAAAATTCATAAACCATCTTCAGAAGAAACACAGAATTATCTTAAGGGACAACCAATCCTTGTGAAAGACCAGTTATCATTCCTTACAGATAAGGGCCTGAAAACTTGAGACCTGTACAGATGTAATGCACACCAGGAATAGGGTCTCCTACAAAAAAAAAATCAAAACTGCCAAATTAGCAGACTTAAACAGAATGTGGACAAAAACAGAAATGAAGAATGAATGAACATAATAATAATAATAACAAAATGAAGTTCAGGTCTCATGCAGAGGAATATCCATTGCAGTAGGATGGAGGCACAAGATTTTAAAGAACCTTCTGGAGCTCATCCACAATCCTGCCCTATACAAGATCCTGATGCACAGAATTGGCTGACACATGGAGTAGCTGAGGCCAAAATCATACAGCTGTTTAAGGTAGTTCACTACTACTTGCAAGATAACAAAAAAGGGAGCTATATAGGGTTTTGCTTAATCCCAAATTTATTTATTTATTTATTTTATTTATTTTACATTTGTTTACTGTGATAGTCTGACTGGGACAGAACCCATTTTCAGCAAAGGCCGTGGAGAAATGCTCCAGACGCATGTCTTGAATGTGGGAGGAAACTGGAGCACCCAGAGGAAACTCAAGCAAATACAGGGAGGATATGCAGACTCTGCAAAGAAGGCACCCCATCCAAGAATCAAACCAGAGAACCTCTTGCTGTGAGGTGACAACACTAGCCACTGCATTGCCTGAGAAAGATTTCCACTTAGAGGCACAGGTTGAGGGATTCCTAGCAGCATAAATAAAGTACAGTAGTGTACACTTACCATAAATGTAGATGTTCAAGTGTATTTACTATTGCAGTCATTACATTTGGGTAATCTGCTGGCAGGTTGCCCTCAGTCGGCCTGAATTCCAAAGTCTTGGATCCTGCGTCGGTTGCTGTCTTTTCTTCCATGACGTCAGGTTGTCAGGGGTATAAAACATGCAGCCGACGCCATTTTCTTTAGATTTTCTTGCCCCCAATGTCAGGTACCCCCCAAAAGGTAGCAAAACTATATATATATATATATATATATATATATATATATATATATATATATATATATATATATATATACATGCATCAATATAAACTTTACCTTCAACTACAAGCAAATACACCACATAGGTTGTAGAAGATAGAGAAGGAAAGATAAACTCCAGAATGACAGGGGGATGGTGGGAGAGTAACCTGGACTGCAACAGTGAATACACTCGAACATCTACATTTATGGTAAGTGTAAACAACTGTACTATGTTCTTCATGTTTCACTGTTGCAGTCATTACATTTGGGTAAAATCCCAAAGCTATGGTTGGAGGGCTGGAGCTAAACAGCATTAGGAGCGGCTATAAGACCCTGCAGAACTGCAGTGGCAAAGCCTGCTCTGGATTTAGAGGAAAGAGGCAAATTAAAATGCTTTGTAAAAGTGTGAACAGAACTCCAAGTAGCAGCCTCTAGAATGTATTTGGTTGGTACTCCCCTTAGAAAGCCTGCTGAAGTAGCTGCAGCTCTGGTGGAATGAGACCTAATGCCCTTGGGCACAGGT
Organism: Protopterus annectens; assembly: GCF_019279795.1. Classification (NCBI taxonomy): domain Eukaryota; kingdom Metazoa; phylum Chordata; order Ceratodontiformes; family Protopteridae; genus Protopterus; species Protopterus annectens. The sequence continues at coordinate 394,765,704 of NC_056742.1, forward strand.
TTACCATGGTGTAAGTAGCAGAAACAGATGCAGTGGCTTATCCACTTTGAAATTGTCTGCTTTGAAATAGCCTTGCCCTCTGATCCTGCAGCATATGTCACTAGTAATTGCTCAGTTTTTCTTAGAGCTTTAGTTTTGCTTAAGTAGAATCTTAGCTGTCTGTGTACGTCCAGTGAATGCAGAATTCTCTCCCCCTTGTTCTGTGGATTTGGATAAAAGGTTGGCAGATGAATTGTTTGGTTAAGAGCCACACTGGAAACCACCTTAGGCATAAAAGTAGTATTTCTCCTCAGAGATACCCTGTCTGGGTAAAATATGATGAAAGGCTCTATAGTCATGAGGACCTGTAGCTCTGAAACTCTTCTTGCTGAAGTAATAGCTAGTAGCAGAGCTGTTTTCCATGATAAGAACTTTATATCAGCGGTAGCAGCTGGTTCAAATGGAGGCAGGGTGAGCTTTTCCAACACATAATTGAGGTCCCATGCAGGCAATGGTGATCTTCTAGGAGGCCTTACATTGTTGGCTCCTCTAAGATACTGCTTTAGTAAAGGATGAGAAAAGATTGGTGGCTCTGTATTGTAATGAGCCGAAATGGCAGAGGCATGGATTTTAATTGATGAGAAAGATAGGCCTTTGTCAAGCATCTCAGTTAAGTATTGCAATATATGAGGAATATTTGGTTCTGCTGTATCAGTTCCTTGTGCTTGATTCCAAGCACAGAATCTTTCCCATTTGTCAGCATAAGATTTTCTAGTACTAGGCCTTCTGGCTTCCGAAATGACATCCATCACAGCTTTACTGAGAGGTGTTGTTTGTATGACTACATAATCAGCCATGCTGCCAGGTTCAGAGTCTGTAGTTGATTGTGCAGGATCTGATTGTTTTGCTGGGACAGTAGTTGTGGTCTTTGAGGCAAGGTCCAAGCTGAGTATTGAGACAAGTTCCTTAGGATTGGGTACCAGTATTGGCGGGGCCAGTCTGGGGCAATTAGTATCATCTTTGGTTTCACTTGTTTGACTTTTAGGAGGACCTTGGGGAGAAGAGGCAGAGGAGGAAAGGCATAAACTGACAGGTTTTTCTAACTGAAGGATAGGGCGTCCACTTTCCATGCTTGTCTGTGATAAGTCCTTGTGCAGAATCTTTTCAGTTGATAATTTTGAGGAGAGGCAAATAGATTTATGTCTGGGCTCTCCCATTTCTCTGTTATCATGCTGAAGACTTGTGGATTTAGTTTCCACTCGTGAGGGTTCATAAGGTTTCTGCTTAAATCGTCTGCCAGAGTGTTTTGTTTTCCTGGCAGGAAGTGAGCTTGAAAAGGTATTTGGTAGGTCAAAACTGTGTTCCACAGTGCCATGGCTAATCTGCAGAGGGGGTATGAGTGTGTGCCCCCTTGCTTGTTTATATACCACATGACTGTGGTGTTGTCTGTCTTTATCAGTAGCTGTCCTGAATGAAGTAAGTCCTTGAAGGCTGTTAGGGCATTTTGAACAGCTAGCATCTCTTTCTGGTTGATATGCAGATGCATTTGTTTTGGTGACCAAACCGCAGTGGTGGTGCTGCGGTAGCATTGTCGCCTCACAGTAAGACGCAGTCCGGTTCGATTCTCAGCTAGAGCGTCTTTTTGCGTGGAGACATGCGTGAATGGGTGTACCTTCGTTGAAGGTTGTGCATCAGGCCTGGCAAGCCAGTATGTAAAAATCAACTGCCAATCATTAGCGGACCGGAGTTCCACTGTGGCAACCCCTAACCGGGAAAAGCTGAAAGACACAAACATGCCCTGAATGCATCTTCCTGCCATGTGGGCTCCCAGGCATAATCTGATGCATCTGTTGTTATGGTTTGGCTGGCAGGGGTAGAGTGAATGGCCGTCCCATGTTTTGGTGGCATGCCTTTGCCCTCCATAGAAACTCCTGTTGCAGGCAGGGAATGAGAGGAATCATTGTTTCCAGACTGTGAGAATGTTGACTCCATAAACGTTTTAAGTACCATTGAAGTTTCCTCATATGCAGACTTACATATGGAATCAGTAGGATGCAGGATGCCATGAAGCCCAGAGCCTGCAGAATTTGTCTTGCAGAAGACTGGGTTTTTGTTGCCATCAGGTTGAAGTAAGTAGTCAGTTGCCTTTGCTTGTCTGGAGTGAGGTAAGCCATCTGGCCAGTTGTATTCAAGCTTGCACCCAGGAATGTTATCTTTTGAGAGCGTACAAATTGTGACTTCTTTTCGTTTATTGTGTAACCTAGGCATGTTAGAAGCCCTTTCACAAATGCCAGGTGTCGAAGAAGAGTGTCCTTGTTCTCTGCTTGAATGAGACAGTCGTCCAAGTAAGGATATATTTGTATACTTCTTTGTCTGCAAAATGCAATTACTGGTGCCAGGCACTTTGTAAAGACCCTAGGCGCAGTAGATAATCCAAAGGGCAGTGCAGAGAATTGGTAATGCATTAAGCCAGCCTTGAATCTGAGGTATCTTCTGCATGATTGTCTTATTGGGACATGCAGGTATGCCTCTTTTAGGTCTAAAGTCACCAGCCAAGCATTCTTGCCCAGCATGGGCAGAAGCTGCTGCAAAGTCAGCATTTTGAATTTTACAATGTCCAGGTATGTGTTCAAAATCGATAAATCCAGTATTGGCCGCCAGGCCTTGTCCTTTCTGGGTACCAAGAACAGTCTTGAATAAAAACCTTGTCCTTTTTCCTGTTCTGGTACTGTCTGAATGGCCCCCATATCCATGAGGGATGTAACCTGTTTCTGTGTCTCTGCCCATTGCTTTTTTGGCAGATCTGGCCAACCATTTGCCAGTGGCAGAGTGTGGAAATGGAATCTGTATCCCTGTGATACAATGTTTAGTACCCACTTGTCCTGGGTAATTAACTACCAATTTTGAGCAAAAAGTGCTAATTTTCCCCCTATGGGTGCTGCCAAAAGATAAGTGCTTGGTGTAGGCAGAGGGAAGTCATTGGGATTGCTTTCTGTAGGTTTGCACTTTATCTCCTCCAGATTTGGAGGTGGAAGTGCCCCATTGCTTTGACCCGTATGAATCTTGCGCCTGGTATCTGGAACCCTTAGGGTGTCTGGATTTGCCCCTTTGAGCTCTATCTGACACAGGAAAGGACCAATTTTTGGTAGGCCAGTGTCTACTGAATCTTGGTGGCTGCACTTGTAAGAAGTCTTTAACAGTTTGCATAGACTTAGCTTTGTCTTCCATTTTCTTTAAAACCCCTTCTGCCTTAATACCAAACAGAGAATCATGCTGTAAAGGTGCATCTAGCAATTTAGCTTTAACATGATCAGGTAAATTTTGTTCATTTAACCAGGCATGCCTCCTAATCACAGATCCTGCAGGAGGCCTCTAAAGAATCAAAACCACATTGCAATGTATGCTTTCCAACTTGTTCATCTGCATGCAATAATTCCTGCAATTCTTTATTTTTTGCACATTCTGAAATCAACATCATTTTCTGTTTCAGCAATCCCATAACATGTTGGTACTTAAGCATATGAAATTGACGGTTTAAGGCCCTGATTGCCAAGGTTGCAGATATATAAACCTTTTTCCCCATCTGTCCAGTGCCCTTGAATCTCTGTCAGAGGGGTAGGATTTTTTGCTGTTGAGACCTTAACTCCCTTTGGTCCCTGTGAAATAGTTTCAGGATCAGCAGCAGGGTTTCTAAATAAAAAAATATGTGAGTCAGGGACCCTGTAGTATCTGTCAGGCTTACTGGGAGCTGGAGGTAAGGAGTCAGGGGACAAGCTTGACTCAAAACACATCATCCACAATGTCTAAAACAGGGGAATGGCTAAAGACCTGTGCTGAAGAAGGAGGAAATCCCTGAGCCTCTTTTTTTTTGATTCTGAGAAGTCTTGACTCTCCCGTTGAAAATGCTCCCTCAAAGTATGCAAGGTTTCTCCAAATGAATAATCCTCAGGAGGAGATGCAGATGGAGTAGACTCCTCAGCATCAGAATCCTCATAGGGAGGTATAGATAATTCCTGATCAGAAGAGGAATCAGAAGAAACAGAAACCTGATCTGAAGATTCATAATCAGTGTCTTGCCTAGGCCTCTTATCAGGAGGGGGATGGGTACCCCTGATCAAGGTAATCAGGTCTTCAGCCATTTTGATCATCTGTTTTTTAGGCATAGAGGCCTGTGCATGTGGCTCATGCATCAGTTTTTTTAGTTTTAGAAGTTGCTTTTGTCTTTGGTCTTGCAGCTGTCGTCGGTTTGATATACAAATGTTGAGGTCTGAATACACCCTCAGAAGCCAGTGCCTGCTCAGCAGCTCTGGACTCATCTGAGGGAGATACATCTGTTGGTCCAATACCTTGAGTATCTTGTGGCACGCCGGACTCCACATGGGTGTCAGTAGAGGCCTGCGACTCGAAGGGTAGCGGGTATCAGGGGCTGAAAAAGCGCCTCACTGAGTACCGGCGAACCGGCGACTGGCTTAGGAGAAGCTTCGTCATCGGTTTTGGATCTCGACTGCCTTTCTCTGTCCTTTTCTTTGTGTTTTTTATGTACACCGGTAGTCTGATTGCTATCCGACATTTCTGGGTAGTTAAATTTGTTTCCAAAATACTCTAATGCAAAAATATACCGACACTTAATAGTGCGTTGGTTAAATCTAGCACAAAACCGGCAGCCAGGCACGTTGTGATCAGGGCCCTAGGCAAGGAATACAGTATAAATGGAAATCCTTATGAGGTATTTGCTTCCCACAAGTATCAGAGACCTTGCAAACACAAACACAAGCATGCTTCTCATAATAAATCCTCTGCAGAACATAGTACACATAATATACCACACACCATTGTCTCACCAGTCAAGCTGCTAAGGCATAACACAAAAACAAACATCTTACTGATAGGTGACTCAGTTGTGAAACACACAGATGTCCCTCTCATCAGGTTGGATAAGGAAAAGCTCACAGTCAGTTGACTGCCAGGTGCCAGTATCTGCCAAATCACACACGCACTCAAGTCTCTCAACAACAGGCATAGTCCATGTTGGTGTGAACGACTTGAGATGTACCTCACTAGAGTATATGAAGACAGGCATGACTGAGCTCTCTGATTATGCATCTCAAGCAGGTATGTCCCTACCTTAAGTAGCATTTTATCTTCACCTTGGATGATACCTCAATACAAACAAAAAAATGATTGACTTTAACAATTGGCTTAGTTTCTGGTGTTGTTCAAAGGGGATCCAGTATCTGTCAGCCTGGGATGGCATGGTTGCTAGACCTTGATGCTTTGCCAGAGATGCTCTGTCACCTCTGGGATTTTGGTTATCGGTTAAGACTCTTGCCATCCCCATAGTACCTTTTTAGGCAATGTCATGAGAATAAAATTCCTGATGTAAAAATACCCTCTAAAAACAACCTCAAGGTTATGCTGATAAACGCTAAGAGTCTAAACCAGAAACTGCACTTACTGGAAGCAGTCCTCACCCTGGAAGAAGCTGACATTTGTGCAGTCACTGAGACCTAGTTTATGACTGTGGAGAGCACCCCAGCTCTTCCAGGTTAGATTTTCTCCTACACGTTCTGACCACAAACTGAAGGCATGAGAACTAAAGGCAGTGGTGTATCAATATTCATTAAAGATAAATACATGTCTAGACTGGTTAAACAGCACAATTCCCTTGGACTACTTTAGATGCAATTGACTGTATGTAAGACCCCTCTTCAGGTCATTGCCAGCTATAGGACCCCCTCCATGAATCAGGACACCCACTCAGCCTACTTGGATCTACTTGAGTCAATCAAGATACAACCAAAAACCCTGGGGTTGGGTGTCTTTAATTACATGTCCATTGACTGGATAAATTATGTGTTCTAACTCACTTGCTCAAAGGTTCCTGGACTTCGTTAACTCCAGTGCCCTAGACCAGCTGGTTGACAGACTCAGAAGGGGCTCAAACATCCTAGACCTGGTGATCACCAACATGGGGGACCACTGCACCACCCCCAGAGTGTGGCCATCCCTGGTGAGATCACAGGATCATAGGAAGTTACTAGGTAATTTGGTCCTGAGGCCCTTACAAGCCTAGCCAAGAATTTAGTCCATGTTTCAAGTCAGCACCCAATGCCCTCATCCAGCAGGGACACAGGTGGAATCCCATGGATGTATTTTCTGCTCCCCATCCAGTTATCCAGGTTGCACTTAAAAAGTGTTAATGAGGTACTCTGCTTGACATAGAGCAAGAGTATATTCCACAGAAGGGGGGAGTCTCTGGGACACAAATCTGTCCCACCAAAAAGACCTATCGATGTCACAGACCAGGTTGAGGTCACGCGTGTGGGTTACTTGAGTGGAGCTTGACTTGCAGGTATGCAGCAGTCCCATTAAGGCGGGGTCTGAGATTGCTTTGTATGCCAGACAGCGGTCACTTCTGAGATCTGACCATAAATCAGTCGCACTACAAGTAACTATAACACAAGACTCCCCCATTTGCAACAACTAGACTAAAAGACTTCTCCAAGGGCAATTACAACCTCTTAAGTTATGGCATAAATAGCTTCATAGCTCCTCCCCCCACTGATGGGAACAGACACCTATACTGAGTTATATACCTATGCTTTACACAAGCACCTGTACAATTATATTGACTCTGCCATACCTGATAGAACCAAACTAAGATCTTCAAGAAAAAACAAACCTGCCTTTTGGACAACTACCATTAATAGGCTATACAGTAGGAGAAAGAAGTTGCTGTCTAAAGGTAGAAAGGAACATTCTCAGAACTGGAAACACTCCCTCCTCAACTTAAACAAGCAAATAAGACTCCTAGTGAAGTCCTCCAAAGCCAACTACAAATCCAAATTAGCTTCCCTAACTAAGGACAACCACAAGGTATTCTTTAGTTATATCCGTAACCTCAAAGGTAAGGCCCAGATTTGTGCTGAACTCATAGTTAATGGTACTACATATACAGAACTTGTGGGTATAGCACACCTGCTGGCTGACAGGTTCAGAGAAAACTTCACTCCCCAGTTCCCTCCACATGTACCCCAAAGCATGCCTAACACCTCTCCCCCACCTAATATCTTTTTCTGGACCAGGTCTTAAATGCCCTCTCCAAGACCAAAAACACAGCCTCCATGGGACCAGCCAACATTCTGGCCTGTATTCTGGGTCTATATTATATTGTCGACAGCTCACAATGTCAACTTTGAAATGTTCGACACCAAAATGTCTAACTACAAAAATAGTGAATGGCCATATAATCGCTTTCCAATGGAAAAAATTGGTTGGCCGTTCTCTGACACCTGCCCTTTCCCTGAGTGTAGTGTGGTCTCGGAGTTAGAATATTTAGTTAGGGGGAGTGTGGGGAGCACAGTCCATCATGCTGGGGGTTGTGGGGGGCGAAGCCCTCCACTTAAATATATTTATGTGTACCATTGGTGTATGGCCAACTGATTTCTTTTCATTGGAAAGAAATCAGTTATATGGCCATTCACTATTTTTGTAGCTCAACATTTTGGTGAGCTGTCGACAATATAATATAGACCCTGTATTCTACATGGGTTAAAACAGGTATTGGCATCACCATTGGGCACACTTTTCAATCACAACCTAAGCACTGGCTTCATCCCAGCAGCATGGAAGACAGCTACTGTCATTCCTTTGCACAAAGAGGGTGTGCATCCACCAACCCTATGAACTATAGACCCATTAGCCTGACCAGCCTTATCTGCAAGGCCATGGAACAAATCATCATGGACCTTATTAACAAAGATATAGGAAATCTTCAAATGCTTGACCCCACCCAGTTTGGCTTTGTCAAGGGGAGATCATGCCTGTTAAACTTGGTGGACCTCTCAGAGACAGTCACGAAAACCCTGGATGAGGGCAAATCTGTGCATATGGCCTACCTAGATTTAGCCAAGGCCTTTGACACAATGGCATCATTGATAAACTCACCCAGCTAGGTATCAAACCATATACTGTCAGGTAGTTTGCAAACTGGCTCACTGATAGAACTCATCCAGTCAAAATAGGGGACTCCACCTCCTCCAGCAGACCCATAACCAGTGTTGTTCCACAGAGACCAGTTCTGGGACCCCTACTGTTCGGAATCTACTCTCTGTGAAGAACAGGCTAAAACTAAAGGACTGTGGCTGACAAAGTTTGCTGACGACTGCAAACTGGGAGCGATCATTGAAACCCCTAGCGATGTCAATATCCTGTAAGAAGGTCTTACCCAGACTAATGACTGGTGCCAAATTCATGGTTTTAAAGTTAATGCAAAATGCATTATCACCCCCTTCAGCAAGGGTGATGTTCCTGCAAACTACTGCATCAGTAGCAATACCCTAAGCACACAGTCAGTGGTGAATGATCTGGGCACACAGGTTGACAGCAGCCTTAACTTTGATCACCATGTCTCCACAGTGGTAAGAAGGGCATTTTATATTGCTCATTTAATACAAACGGGCATTGCCTCCAGAAAAAAAAAAGAAATTATAACCCCCCCCTGTACTCTTCCCTCATCAGACCAATAATAGAGTGCAATGCTCCATTTGGTATGTTCCTTTTTAAACACCTGCAGCAATTGGAGAGACCACAAAGGTTCCTTACAAAGAAAATTCAGGGTCTTCAGGATCTGTCTTATGCAGACAGATTGAAATCATTGTCACATTACTGTGTCATATGGACTGCTTAGTGGGGACTTGTGCCTTGCACATACAGAAATCTCTGACAAAGCTTTAATGAAATAACTGCACATTTGCACATCAAATGGCACATGGGTCACTTGCTCAAAGGACCTTAACCAGATATATGATATCAACAGAACTTGCTGGAGTGACAGATTTGCATCACAGAAGTTGCCCCAGTTTTGGAACAAACTTCATATTCATGTTAAATAAAGCCCCTTGTTGGCCCTATTTAAGGATAAGTTGGACGACTGGATGGGTAACTGGAAATTCACCCCAGTAGTTTCACCTATGTCCTCTTGGACAGGGGCAACAGGTGCTGATTTTTGTGTCTGCTTGAACCAGACACCCTTGGGAACACGGGTTAAACTTGGCTAGGCTTGTAAGGGCCTTGGGGCTGTTAGCCTAGTAAACTCCCATGATGCTGTGATCCTTTGCCCATCATCAATACTTGCCAGTTCATCCCTATTAAGCAACTTCCTGCAAATAAAAAAATAAGTGAAGATATGTAGCTATTCTATTAACAGATAACATAGAAGTATGGTGGAATATGTCTATACCATTTGGAAACTGCATTTGTGCAGAGATCTTTTGACCAGTAAAATGTTATATCCAGTGAAATGATGCAAAATAATACTGCATCTAATAGTGTAATTTTCAGAAATTAACCATACAAAATAGCTATTCAGCATATCTGCAATTGGTGTGATTCATGCAGACCATAGGTGCTTGCTGATCTTACAGAGAATGCCAAAATTTGTTGCTGGATGGAGGGAAAGTGTCCCCTGACCCATCAAGAAGGATCATATTCACTCATCAACTGGAACAGAAAAAGATATGTTACGTCTAACATAGACAGGAATCTCTGTCATCATGGGAAATTCAAGGTAACCGAGTCTTGTGACGGTTTATGTCTTGCCAGTACCCACCCTTAGACAATGCCTCCTCTCTTACGTAGGGCTAGACTAAGTCTGGGATGAATTTGTGAATACCCATAGAATCATGTAGGGCCAGTTTGAAGGAAGACAGTGTCTCACGTTGCTTAATTTGCAAGAGTCAGTTCAGGAATTGGGGGACAAGCTGCAGGATGAACCCCTCTCTCTCCACCATGTTTTATTTATCTGCTGGAGCAGATTTAGATCCCTAGTTCTGTTATTTGTGGGACTATTTGATTTTCAGAGGTAGAAGAGATACAAGACCATTGGATTCCTAATGGCACAGGAGGTAAGGTATAGATCCTCAATCAGGAGTCTATAAGATACTGAATAAAAGAACGGTGTCTTCAGTCTTTTCTGGAAGCTTAAGGTTTTTGAGCTAGTGACCTTCTCTGTTAGGAACCTTTGGGGTCCTTATACTTGTTTTTGAGATGTCTAGTGAGGTACATCCCAAAGGAGGCATTAAATTCAATATTTGTTCTAATCAATGCTGAATATAAGGGGACAATGACCTGTTTAAATTTGGATGTTATTCCTTTGGCAATTAGCTGCACTAAGTAGAAGAGCTTTCTTACAACTGTCATTATATGATGATCAAAGCAGAGGGAATTATAATAAATTATATGACTGATTGCTGGTTTAGCTGAATCAAAGCTGAAAGCCACAAGCTCAGAACACAGTTTCATGGTCATTTTCCAAAGAATGCTCAACTGTCAGAGCTGAGTGAAACAATGAAGACCAAGACGTCAAGGCGCAGACGTCTGTAATACAGAAATTTTTGAAACCTGAACTTTAGATGAACACTCATCTAGTGGAGTGGACTTTGACAATAGCATTCACCCGTGATTAGTTGGCCACCAGATAGCAGAAGATAATGACACTGGCGATCCTCTTGGAATGCATCCAATTGGCAGCCACGAACCTTTCCTCCATGAGGAGGAAAAGTAGACACAACTGGTCTAGCCTTTTAAAGGCATATACCTGTTTCAGACAACATCTAAGCTGAGAGTGGACATTCAGAATGTGAAGGGTTCTTTCTCCTCTGGTTTCTTACACTGAAGAAAAAAGTGTGAAAAAGGCTGTGAAGTGAATGGGTTGGTTTAAATAAAATTCATAAACCATCTTCAGAAGAAACACAGAATTATCTTAAGGGACAACCAATCCTTGTGAAAGACCAGTTATCATTCCTTACAGATAAGGGCCTGAAAACTTGAGACCTGTACAGATGTAATGCACACCAGGAATAGGGTCTCCTACAAAAAAAAAATCAAAACTGCCAAATTAGCAGACTTAAACAGAATGTGGACAAAACAGAAATGAAGAATGAATGAACATAATAATAATAATAACAAAATGAAGTTCAGGTCTCATGCAGAGGAATATCCATTGCAGTAGGATGGAGGCACAAGATTTTAAAGAACCTTCTGGAGCTCATCCACAATCCTGCCCTATACAAGATCCTGATGCACAGAATTGGCTGACACATGGAGTAGCTGAGGCCAAAATCATACAGCTGTTTAAGGTAGTTCACTACTACTTGCAAGATAACAAAAAAGGGAGCTATATAGGGTTTTGCTTAATCCCAAATTTATTTATTTATTTATTTTATTTATTTTACATTTGTTTACTGTGATAGTCTGACTGGGACAGAACCCATTTTCAGCAAAGGCCCGTGGAGAAATGCTCCAGACGCATGTCTTCGGAATGTGGGAGGAAACTGGAGCACCCAGAGGAAACTCAAGCAAATACAGGGAGGATATGCAGACTCTGCAAAGAAGGCACCCCATCCAAGAATCAAACCAGAGAACCTCTTGCTGTGAGGTGACAACACTAGCCACTGCATTGCCTGAGAAAGATTTCCACTTAGAGGCACAGGTTGAGGGATTCCTAGCAGCATAAATAAAGTACAGTAGTGTACACTTACCATAAATGTAGATGTTCAAGTGTATTTACTATTGCAGTCATTACATTTGGGTAATCTGCTGGCAGGTTGCCCTCAGTCGGCCTGAATTCCAAAGTCTTGGATCCTGCGTCGGTTGCTGTCTTTTCTTCCATGACGTCAGGTTGTCAGGGGTATAAAACATGCAGCCGACGCCATTTTCTTTAGATTTTCTTGCCCCCAATGTCAGGTACCCCCCAAAAGGTAGCAAAACTATATATATATATATATATATATATATATATATATATATATATATATATATATATATATATATACATGCATCAATATAAACTTTACCTTCAACTACAAGCAAATACACCACATAGGTTGCAGAAGATAGAGAAGGAAAGATAAACTCCAGAATGACAGGGGGATGGTGGGAGAGTAACCTGGACTGCAACAGTGAATACACTCGAACATCTACATTTATGGTAAGTGTAAACAACTGTACTATGTTCTTCATGTTTCACTGTTGCAGTCATTACATTTGGGTAAAATCCCAAAGCTATGGTTGGAGGGCTGGAGCTAAACAGCATTAGGAGCGGCTATAAGACCCTGCAGAACTGCAGTGGCAAAGCCTGCTCTGGATTTAGAGGAAAGAGGCAAATTAAAATGCTTTGTAAAAGTGTGAACAGAACTCCAAGTAGCAGCCTCTAGAATGTATTTGGTTGGTACTCCCCTTAGAAAGCCTGCTGAAGTAGCTGCAGCTCTGGTGGAATGAGACCTAATGCCCTTGGGCACAGGTTTACCATGGTGTAAGTAGCAGAAACAGATGCAGTGGCTTATCCACTTTGAAATTGTCTGCTTTGAAATAGCCTTGCCCTCTGATCCTGCAGCATATGTCACTAGTAATTGCTCAGTTTTTCTTAGAGCTTTAGTTTTGCTTAAGTAGAATCTTAGCTGTCTGTGTACGTCCAGTGAATGCAGAATTCTCTCCCCCTTGTTCTGTGGATTTGGATAAAAGGTTGGCAGATGAATTGTTTGGTTAAGAGCCACACTGGAAACCACCTTAGGCATAAAAGTAGTATTTCTCCTCAGAGATACCCTGTCTGGGTAAAATATGATGAAAGGCTCTATAGTCATGAGGACCTGTAGCTCTGAAACTCTTCTTGCTGAAGTAATAGCTAGTAGCAGAGCTGTTTTCCATGATAAGAACTTTATATCAGCGGTAGCAGCTGGTTCAAATGGAGGCAGGGTGAGCTTTTCCAACACATAATTGAGGTCCCATGCAGGCAATGGTGATCTTCTAGGAGGCCTTACATTGTTGGCTCCTCTAAGATACTGCTTTAGTAAAGGATGAGAAAAGATTGGTGGCTCTGTATTGTAATGAGCCGAAATGGCAGAGGCATGGATTTTAATTGATGAGAAAGATAGGCCTTTGTCAAGCATCTCAGTTAAGTATTGCAATATATGAGGAATATTTGGTTCTGCTGTATCAGTTCCTTGTGCTTGATTCCAAGCACAGAATCTTTCCCATTTGTCAGCATAAGATTTTCTAGTACTAGGCCTTCTGGCTTCGAAATGACATCCATCACAGCTTTACTGAGAGGTGTTGTTTGTATGACTACATAATCAGCCATGCTGCCAGGTTCAGAGTCTGTAGTTGATTGTGCAGGATCTGATTGTTTTGCTGGGACAGTAGTTGTGGTCTTTGAGGCAAGGTCCAAGCTGAGTATTGAGACAAGTTCCTTAGGATTGGGTACCAGTATTGGCGGGCCAGTCTGGGGCAATTAGTATCATCTTTGGTTTCACTTGTTTGACTTTTAGGAGGACCTTGGGGAGAAGAGGCAGAGGAGGAAAGGCATAAACTGACAGGTTTTTCTAACTGAAGGATAGGGCGTCCACTTTCCATGCTTGTCTGTGATAAGTCCTTGTGCAGAATCTTTTCAGTTGATAATTTTGAGGAGAGGCAAATAGATTTATGTCTGGGCTCTCCCATTTCTCTGTTATCATGCTGAAGACTTGTGGATTTAGTTTCCACTCGTGAGGGTTCATAAGGTTTCTGCTTAAATCGTCTGCCAGAGTGTTTTGTTTTCCTGGCAGGAAGTGAGCTTGAAAAGGTATTTGGTAGGTCAAAACTGTGTTCCACAGTGCCATGGCTAATCTGCAGAGGGGGTATGAGTGTGTGCCCCCTTGCTTGTTTATATACCACATGACTGTGGTGTTGTCTGTCTTTATCAGTAGCTGTCCTGAATGAAGTAAGTCCTTGAAGGCTGTTAGGGCATTTTGAACAGCTAGCATCTCTTTCTGGTTGATATGCAGATGCATTTGTTTTGGTGACCAAACCGCAGTGGTGGTGCTGCGGTAGCATTGTCGCCTCACAGTAAGACGCAGTCCGGTTCGATTCTCAGCTAGAGCGTCTTTTTGCGTGGAGACATGCGTGAATGGGTGTACCTTCGTTGAAGGTTGTGCATCAGGCCTGGCAAGCCAGTATGTAAAAATCAACTGCCAATCATTAGCGGACCGGAGTTCCACTGTGGCAACCCCTAACCGGGAAAAGCTGAAAGACACAAACATGCCCTGAATGCATCTTCCTGCCATGTGGGCCCCCCAGGCATAATCTGATGCATCTGTTGTTATGGTTTGGCTGGCAGGGGGTAGAGTGAATGGCCGTCCCATGTTTTGGTGGCATGCCTTTGCCCTCCATAGAAACTCCTGTTGCAGGCAGGGAATGAGAGGAATCATTGTTTCCAGACTGTGAGAATGTTGACTCCATAAACGTTTTAAGTACCATTGAAGTTTCCTCATATGCAGACTTACATATGGAATCAGTAGGATGCAGGATGCCATGAAGCCCAGAGCCTGCAGAATTTGTCTTGCAGAAGACTGGGTTTTTGTTGCCATCAGGTTGAAGTAAGTAGTCAGTTGCCTTTGCTTGTCTGGAGTGAGGTAAGCCATCTGGCCAGTTGTATTCAAGCTTGCACCCAGGAATGTTATCTTTTGAGAGCGTACAAATTGTGACTTCTTTTCGTTTATTGTGTAACCTAGGCATGTTAGAAGCCCTTTCACAAATGCCAGGTGTCGAAGAAGAGTGTCCTTGTTCTCTGCTTGAATGAGACAGTCGTCCAAGTAAGGATATATTTGTATACTTCTTTGTCTGCAAAATGCAATTACTGGTGCCAGGCACTTTGTAAAGACCCTAGGCGCAGTAGATAATCCAAAGGGCAGTGCAGAGAATTGGTAATGCATTAAGCCAGCCTTGAATCTGAGGTATCTTCTGCATGATTGTCTTATTGGGACATGCAGGTATGCCTCTTTTAGGTCTAAAGTCACCAGCCAAGCATTCTTGCCCAGCATGGGCAGAAGCTGCTGCAAAGTCAGCATTTTGAATTTTACAATGTCCAGGTATGTGTTCAAAATCGATAAATCCAGTATTGGCCGCCAGGCCTTGTCCTTTCTGGGTACCAAGAACAGTCTTGAATAAAAACCTTGTCCTTTTTCCTGTTCTGGTACTGTCTGAATGGCCCCCATATCCATGAGGGATGTAACCTGTTTCTGTGTCTCTGCCCATTGCTTTTTTGGCAGATCTGGCCAACCATTTGCCAGTGGCAGAGTGTGGAAATGGAATCTGTATCCCTGTGATACAATGTTTAGTACCCACTTGTCCTGGGTAATTAACTACCAATTTTGAGCAAAAAGTGCTAATTTTCCCCCTATGGGTGCTGCCAAAAGATAAGTGCTTGGTGTAGGCAGAGGGAAGTCATTGGGATTGCTTTCTGTAGGTTTGCACTTTATCTCCTCCAGATTTGGAGGTGGAAGTGCCCCATTGCTTTGACCCGTATGAATCTTGCGCCTGGTATCTGGAACCCTTAGGGTGTCTGGATTTGCCCCTTTGAGCTCTATCTGACACAGGAAAGGACCAATTTTGGTAGGCCAGTGTCTACTGAATCTTGGTGGCTGCACTTGTAAGAAGTCTTTAACAGTTTGCATAGACTTAGCTTTGTCTTCCATTTTCTTTAAAACCCCTTCTGCCTTAATACCAAACAGAGAATCATGCTGTAAAGGTGCATCTAGCAATTTAGCTTTAACATGATCAGGTAAATTTTGTTCATTTAACCAGGCATGCCTCCTAATCACAGATCCTGCAGGAGGCCTCTAAAGAATCAAAACCACATTGCAATGTATGCTTTCCAACTTGTTCATCTGCATGCAATAATTCCTGCAATTCTTTATTTTTTGCACATTCTGAAATCAACATCATTTTCTGTTTCAGCAATCCCATAACATGTTGGTACTTAAGCATATGAAATTGACGGTTTAAGGCCCTGATTGCCAAGGTTGCAGATATATAAACCTTTTTCCCCATCTGTCCAGTGCCCTTGAATCTCTGTCAGAGGGGGTAGGATTTTTTGCTGTTGAGACCTTAACTCCCTTTGGTCCCTGTGAAATAGTTTCAGGATCAGCAGCAGGGTTTCTAAATAAAAAAATATGTGAGTCAGGGACCCTGTAGTATCTGTCAGGCTTACTGGGAGCTGGAGGTAAGGAGTCAGGGGACAAGCTTGACTCCGAAAACATATCATCCACAATGTCTAAAACAGGGGGAATGGCTAAAGGCCTGTGCTGAGGGAGAAGAAGGAAATCCGTGAGCCTATTTTTTGATTCTGAGAAGTCTTGACTCTCCCGTTGAAAATGCTCCCTCAAAGTATGCAAGGTTTCTCCAAATGAATAATCCTCAGGAGGAGATGCAGATGGAGTAGACTCCTCAGCATCAGAATCCTCATAGGGAGGTATAGATAATTCCTGATCAGAAGAGGAATCAGAAGAAACAGAAACCTGATCTGAAGATTCATAATCAGTGTCTTGCCTAGGCCTCTTATCAGGAGGGGGATGGGTACCCCTGATCAAGGTAATCAGGTCTTCAGCCATTTTGATCATCTGTTTTTTAGGCATAGAGGCCTGTGCATGTGGCTCATGCATCAGTTTTTTTAGTTTTAGAAGTTGCTTTTGTCTTTGGTCTTGCAGCTGTCGTCGGTTTGATATACAAATGTTGAGGTCTGAATACACCCTCAGAAGCCAGTGCCTGCTCAGCAGCTCTGGACTCATCTGAGGGAGATACATCTGTTGGTCCAATACCTTGAGTATCTTGTGGCACGCCGGACTCCACATGGGTGTCAGTAGAGGCCTGCGACTCGAAGGGTAGCGGGTATCAGGGGCTGAAAAAGCGCCTCACTGAGTACCGGCGAACCGGCGACTGGCTTAGGAGAAGCTTCGTCATCGGTTTTGGATCTCGACTGCCTTTCTCTGTCCTTTTCTTTGTGTTTTTTATGTACACCGGTAGTCTGATTGCTATCCGACATTTCTGGGTAGTTAAATTTGTTTCCAAAATACTCTAATGCAAAAATATACCGACACTTAATAGTGCGTTGGTTAAATCTAGCACAAAACCGGCAGCCAGGCACGTTGTGATCAGGGCCCTAGGCAAGGAATACAGTATAAATGGAAATCCTTATGAGGTATTTGCTTCCCACAAGTAATACAATTATTAACTTTTTCTGACATCGGTACAAAGCAAGAAAAAAGTTTCCCCAACGGGGTACTTAGCTTTAGTGAAGACTGCGGTTCTGAAACTCAAACTCGAATATTTCAGTAGTCGGCCGACCGGCACTTGCGAAATGCTTCTGCTTTGGGCACCGCGCGGCACGAAAGACTAAAGAAAATGGCGTCGGCTGCATGTTTTATACCCTTGACGACCTGACGTCATGGAAGAGGAGACAGCAACCGACACAGCACCCAAGACTTTGGAATTCAGGCCGACTGAGGGCAACCTGCCAGCAGATTACCCAAATGTAATGACTGCAACAGTGAAACACGAAGAACATCTGCCAAAACCCAAACTGGCAAATATAGTAGCAGCATCAGCATATC
The DNA here is from genome assembly GCF_019279795.1 of Protopterus annectens. Taxonomy (NCBI): domain Eukaryota; kingdom Metazoa; phylum Chordata; order Ceratodontiformes; family Protopteridae; genus Protopterus; species Protopterus annectens. The sequence continues at coordinate 394,783,106 of NC_056742.1, forward strand.
AACAGTAACTAGGCCCTGGGCCAGAGTAGAATATTACACTGGTTGGAAGGACATTCCTCTAGATCCATGAAGGATTTCTCTATCACCAGGGATTCCGGTGTAAATAAAAATGTCTTTCTTACTCACCAAGGAGTCACAAAAAAGTTTTGGTCTTTCTTCCCATAAGTTTTCAATGATGTGAAAACAGGAATACCAGGACTGTTTAAACTGACTGATGTGAAGCTCTCTCTACAGGGACCTCATTTGTTTTAGTAGATGAAAGACTGGGCACCCCCATCTCATCTCACAAATTAACTGTATGGAATCAAAATGAGTGAACTTTTAATTTCGAGAAACAGAAGATCTGCCAAAAGGCTGGTTAGGATAATTCACCCATTTTAAGAGTCTGAAAATGTGTTTTATCATTAGGAGATGGTCAATGACCATTCTACAGTTACTGATATCTGAATGTCCACTGAAATATCCATGTGATTAGATGTGCAAACTGCATCATGACAACTGTGGCAGCCTTTAAAGCAAGACGACTGCATTTCACCAATCAATCAAAGCCATGAGCTCCTAGGCAAAGGCAGAGTTCTATGCCTATAAATACCTTCTTCTGATCACAAATTGGAGATGCTTTCTCTAAATATTTGGTGACTACAGCAAGGATGTTTCCATATATACCCTGTGTAAGGATACCAGCATCCAGTCAATCCAGGTACAGGAATAAAGACATCCTTCCCCTGCAAGGTTTGACAGCTATGCCCAACACCTTTGTTGAACACATTATTGCTGAAGAAAGCTAATATAACAATGTTTTGTCCTAAAAGGGATGTCCATACAGAACAAAACAGAATTTCCTGTGTGGTCCCCACACACTGACATAACAAAATTTATTCATCATGACCAGTGACATCCTCTGGACACCCTGCAGGAGCACTTCAGTTGGGAGCAGATGGCTGCCAGTGTTGAAATGTGCTTCACTTTTGTTTTTGTGGTTGATCTGGATTTGTACAATTTGGGAGAGTGGAGAATTACAATGTAATGGGAAGACAGAAAAAGAAGTTATGTCTTACCATAACGTTCCATCTGTATTGTTGATCCTCATTCAGTCATTACACATGGGTATCGGTTCTGAGCTCGGAACCGAGATGGCCATTTTCCAAGCTCGGGTCAGCTTCAAACTTTCAAGCTAAACTCTTATCCACAATCCCCCTCTCCCTGTCACCTCAGATTGAGTTTCCATGTCAAAGAAGGTAGAGGCTACCTCTGGTCAAATAACCTAAGAAAAGCGGATGGTGAGATCCACTAGAAACCACAGGAGGGGGAAGGAGGGAGGGTTGTAATGACTGAACGAGGATCAACAATACAGATGGAACGTTATGGTAAGACATAACTTCTTTATCTGATATTGTTAATCCTCGTTCATTCCTTACGTATGGGACAGAGTCCCCAGCTACCTCTATTCCTGGGAGGCTCTCAATGAAGGACATTCCTGAGCACTATAGAACCAAAAAATGCTCTTACCCTGGAGGCCAAATCCAATTTGTAATGATTGATGAAGATATGAGGCGTAACCCAAGTTGCAGCTGCACAGATGTCATGTAAAGAAGCTCTGGCATGAAACGCAGCAGAAGTTGCCACCGACCTTGCTGAATGAGCTTTCATGGTAGTAGGCAACAAGATATTATGTTGTGTATAAATAAAGGTCATACAGTCCTTCAACCATCTAGCTAATGTGACCTTAGCAACAGCAGATCCTAATCTAGGACCAGAAAAGGCCAAAAATAACTGGTCAGATTTACGAAAGGTTTAGTCCTGTTTAAGTAAAAATGGATTTGCCTGTGTATATCTAAGGTATGTAGGCAATACTCTCCTCTATTTGAATGATTGGGAAAGAAAACTGGCAATTCAATGGCTTGATTAATGGACATTTCAGAGATCACTTTAGGCAGAAATGACGGATTAGTTCTCAGAGACAGTCTATCTTTATGAAAAATCAAGTATGGACTCTTGATACATAAAGCTTGACGATCAGAAATACATCTGGCAGAAGTAATGGTGACCAAAAACAAATGCTTGAGGTCGCAAGAAGAGGCTGGTTCGAAAGGCGACATTGTCAGAGCTTGTAGAACTAACGATAAATCCCATGGTTGAATAGGTTTTCAAAAAGGTGGCTTCAAATGATTCACACCTTTTATGAAGGTCTTACACAATTTATGGGACATAAGAGAGGAATCTTGGACACCCCTCATGAAAATTAGAAATTGCAGCCAAATGAACTCTAATGGTAGAGGCCGATAGACCTGATTGAAAAAGGTCGGCCAGATAATCTAGTATTATCGACATTGGTGCTGAGAAGGGATCTACTTGTTTATCTTTCAGCCAACAGGTAAATCTTTTCCACTTGCTCAGATAAGTAATTCTAGTGGAAGACTTATGAGATGCAATGAGAATGTCACGTACTGGTAAAGAAAGATCATTCTGACTGGCAATCAAGGGAACTGGAGTAGCCAAGCCGTGAGCTTCAGGCAGTTCAAGTTGGGATGAATCAGGTTCTGTGGATGTGAGATCAACTCCAGTGTTGGATGGAGAATCCATGGTCGATCTGGTAGGTGAGGCCAAATGAAGGGGAACCAAATCTGTCGAGGCCAATATGGTGCTATGAGGATCACCCTGCTCTTCAACCGACGGGCTTTATTCAGAAACTGGGAAAAGGGTGGAAATGCATAAAGAAGACCCGAAGGCCAATTGTGGACTAGAGCGTCCCTGGGTGACTGTCCTGGAGGGGGAATCAGGGCGAAGTACTTGCTGCATTTGTAGTTGTTCGGGGATGCAAAGAGGTCGCAGCAAGGATGGTCCCAGAGGTGGAAGATCTCCGCTGCTATCAAGGGATTCAGGGACCACTCGTGAGGTTGAAGAATGCACCTGCTGAGTCTGTCTGCTATCATGTTAGAACTCCCAGGAATGTGCGTTGCTAGAAGAAAACGGTTGGTAGCCATCGCCCATTGCCATATCCTCATGGCCTCTCGACAAATGGGGTAAGATTTGGTTCCACCTTGCTTGTTGATGTACCAGACCACCGCAATGTTGTCTGATTGAATCGCAATTGTCCCAGACGGCAGCAGGGGATGGAATGCTTGCAATGCCAGAAGCACTGCCCTCAGCTCTAGAACATTTATATACAAATGGGCCTCCAGTTGGGACCAAGTGCCTTGGACTGTCTGTCCCTGACATAGCCCCCCCACCCCATCAGGGAAGCATCCGTGGTCACTGTGGCCTTGGGTTGCTGGGGGGAGAAGGGGCGAGACCATTATGAGAGATTGTGTCATCCACCAATTTAAATCTGGTTTACACCTGTGGGTTACTTGAATCATGGTTGAAAGAGGATGCTGAAAAGGATACCATTGGGTGAGCAGTAGCCATTGCAGAAGCCTCATGTGAAACCTGGCTAGGGGAACAATGGTGATGGAGACTGCCATGGAACCAAACAGCTGTAGAACCAAGTGAGCCGTAGATTTTTCCTTTGAAAGGATTGGAATTAGTTGTTGCTTTATCCTTAGAATTCTGTGCTCTGGAATAGCAGCTCTGCAGTTTTTTGTGTCCAAGATAACCCGTATGAATTCTGTCGACTGAGATGGGGTGAAATTGGATTTTTGCCAGTTTATGGTTATGCCTAGCCTTTGAGCAGCAAGGAGAGAGCATGCCAGGGCTTTTTCCAGTAGATGTCTGGTGGGGCCAGAAATGAGCCAGTCGTCTAGGTATGGAAACACCTGGAATCCTTGAAGTCGAAAGTGAGCTGTGACAACTGCCATGCACTTTGTGAACACTCTGGGGGCTGTAGAAAGTCGGAAGAGCAGTACTCTGAACTGGTAGAAACCGGCTCTCGCACAGAAGCGCAGAAATCTTCTTAATGGCCTGTCCACCTTTATGTGGTAGTACGCATCTTGAAGATCCATAGAGCACATCCAATCATCTTTTTCCAAAAGTGGGAGGATAGACTGTATTGTGACCTTCCAGAATTTTTGTACTCTCACAAACTTGTTCAATGCACTGAGGTCCAAAATTTGTCTCCAGTCCCCGGTTTTCTTTGGCACCAAAAATAGTCTTGAGTAGAATCCGGATCCTATCTGGTCTGGAGGGACTATTTGGACGACTCTCTTTCTTAGCAGCTTTTCTATCTCTAGTGCTGCTTCTTCCCTTTGACTGGGTGGAACGTCAGGAAGATTTTTTGAAGGGACGGGACAAAGATCGAAGGGGATATGATAACCTCTGGTTATAATCCTTTGTACCCAGGAATCGGTGGTGATGGTTAACCAGGCAGAAGGGTACAAGGAGAAACGTCCCCCAACCACCTCCAGAGGAAAGGAGTTGGGCCGCTCTTCAGGAGTGCTGGTAGGATTGACCAGGGAAAGAATCCATGGAACCCTGGTTACACGGACCCCCTCTACCCCGAAAGGTGCATCTTCCCTGAGAGTTTCCCCATCTGCCTCTGGGGGAGAACTCGGCCTATGTGTCACGGAAAGGACCCTGAGATTTCTTGAACCATATCTTCCCACTCTTTTGGTTTCGGGAGAAAGCACGTTGAGGGGAAGAATAAAGGACACGTACAGCAGAAAGGGTCTTATCATCCTGTTCACATCTGGCCAGTGTGATTTTAACTTTGGGCCCAAACAACGAGGAGGCCTCAATGGGGGCATTAAGAAAAGAAGACTTAAAGGGTTCCACGAAGTTGCACAAGTGCATCCAGGTGTGTCATCTCAAGACCGCAGCTGAACCCGCTGCTTTAGCTGCTCCTTCTGATGCGTGAGATATCAGTCACAGAGGAGTTACTTATAGATTCAATGGTAGCCAGTTGAGAGGCAACTTTGTCACAGACCTGATCAGACATGGCACCAGCCAAGGTTTTAGAGAGCTCAGAAACCAGATCCCTTTGAAGCCTGGTAAAATGTGCCATATAATTCAGGGACCTGATAGCACAGGTCGCTGACGCAAAGATGCACTTCCTTATCCTGTCCAGGGCCCAGGACTCTTTGTTAGGTGGATGGACAGTCTGGCTTTCTTCTTCTGCCAGATCCTTTTTTGTTGCGGCTGCCACCACCAAAGCATCCACAAGACCTTTGGACCAATGGGGATCCGAAGCAGGAGGGGACAAGATCTTATCTGGCCTCCAGGGGATAGCTTCAACGGTATCAGGAGCCTTCCAAGCATGCTGCACGATGAGCCGGACACGTTCATCGGCAGGTTGAGTAACCCAGGAGGTAGGGGACCGGGCGCAAAAGGCCTGCAGGAACACAGATTCCTCAGAGGTCAGATTAGAGGACTGCCAGTCACCTCTCTGTTTCAGGATTTCGTGAAAATCACCAAAGGATACCTTAGAGGGTGACCAAGGGGATCCTTCCCCCTCATCGAAATCTGTGTCTTCAGTGAGGGACTCCTCTGTGGAGTCCATTTGCTTCCTCTTACAAGAACTTTTCTGGTGGACCTCCTCAGTGGGAGAAGCTGGCGAAGACAGTGGAAAAGGGGATTCTTGAGGGAATATATCCTGCGGTCCTTGCACCCGGTGTCCACTAGGTGCGACTTGTGAAACCAGTGTACCAGAGGAGGGCAGAGGTATAGACAGTCCGGTATCACCAGCAGCAGTGAAAGCCTTCTCCATCAGTTGGAAGGCTGGTCCACCCGAAGAGGAGTGCATGTCTAGGACAGGGGTCACCCCTCCCCTAAGTGGCTCAGCCTGCCGAACCGGAGTCCCTGGATGGCTGTGGAGCAGCAAGCTATGCGTGTCACAACTGACATCCTGGGGTCGTAGCAAAACTTTCCTGCCATGAAGGCAACTGCGGTTCCTTAGTGAGATCCATAAAGGGAACCGCAGAAGGGGAAGACTGTGCTATATCTATGGACTTCAAAGGCAATGAAGGAGGAGAATAAGAAGGTATCTTTAGAGATGGGTGATCACTTCCCAAGGAAGGATAGTTCCTGGGGGGTGGGATACCTCTGGCCAAAAGTATCTGGTCCACAAGAATCAACACATCATGTTCGGAAAGGCTGCTAGTAGACCTCATGGAGACTGAGGGAGAAACAGGCTTGTCCACAGAAGAGGTAGACCCAGTGCCCATCTCATCTGACCGCACCGAGGACAACGGTGCCGAGGGAGACTGGACTACTGTTATCTGCACCGAAGAAGTCATCTGTGCCAAGGTCATGGTCTGCACCGACACAGGGATCGGTGCCAAAGTGGTTGTCAGTGCCAAAGCTGGAACCGACAAAACTGGAGTCAACAATAAAGGCATCGGTTCCGAGAAAGATCTCAGAGCCAACGCGGTCAAGGTCTGCGCCGACTGAACGGTCGGTGCCGATACAGTGGTAATGGTCTGAACTGAGGAGCCCCTCGGTGCTGATATATAGAAGGCTGCAGGAGAAGACGGAGCCGAAATCACTAATGGAGCCGAAGGCCTCTGTGCCGAAAGGTCTAGGCACCGAAAGCACTGGGGCTGACTGAGACAGCTCCAAAGCTGAAACTTTAGCCTTTTTAGGTTTTGGTTGGTGGGAGTCCCCAGCCGGGGATGAAGGCAAAGATTTAGCCTTAGTAGGAGCATCCAAGGTTTTCTTATGGGCTCTAGTAGGGGTTGAGGCCTCCGACCCAGAAATAGCCTCTGAAAAGGGAGATTTTAGAAGTCCCTTCAATAACAGCTCATTTTTCTTTTCCAACAAGGTTCTATCAGAAAAATTCTCACAAATAGTACAGGGTGGGTCAACAGACAAATGGGAAGCTCCCAAACAATAAACACACAAAAAGTGTGCATCAGAAGTAGGCAGTTTGTGTCCACAATCAAAACACCGCTTAAACCCCAGACTACCTTTCTTATCTGCCATGACAGCAAATTAATTAATAGAAAAGGTACCAGCAATGGTACAAGAGAGTACCCGAAGGTATGAGAAAAGGGAAAAGGATTACCAACAATGGTAAAGCAAGAATACCTCGTGGTAAAGAAAGAAGCAGAAAAACCTGAAGAAACTATGAACGCTAGATGCGATAGGGTAAGAGACAATAAAATATGCACTTTTCTGACAGAAAAGTAATCTGTAAAGCTATTAAACAACAACTGACTATACTTAGCTCAAGAGAAGTAGCTTGACACGACTGAATGGCAACATGGCAAACGAAATCTGAGGTAACAGGGAGAGGGGAATTGTGGGTAAGAGTTTAGCTCAAGAGTGTGAAGCTGACATGAGCTTGGAAAATGGGCAGCTCGGTTCCGAGCTCAGAACCAATACCCATACGTAAGGAATGAACGAGGATTAACAATATCAGATAACATATTATAGTGGAAGCCCACCTCCTACCTGGACTTGCTAGAGTCACTCAGTATACAGTCAAACACCTTGATCATGGGAGATTTCAACTATCTTTCATCGACTGGATGACTTACATCAGCACAAAGACGATTGCTCTGAGGTTCCTGTACTTTGGTAATTCAAATGCCCTGGAACAGTTGGTCTGCACCCCCACAAGAGGCTCAAATGTCCTAGAACTAGTGCTCACCAACATGAGAAGTCACTGCACTACCCCCTGTGTGTTGCCCTCCCTGGTAAGGTTAGACCATAAATCCATCTTGTTTGAAGTAAAGATCAGACCTGAATCCCCCCACCCCACAGGTCAAAAAAACTGAAAAATGTATCCAAAGCAAACTATAGCCTACTAAGCAATGGTATAAAAAGTTTCAAAGCCCCTGTTAAAATAGCAAACAATAACTGCTATGCAGAGGAATACACAAATGCCCTATATACCCACTTAAACAAATGTTCGACTCAGCTGTACCTGACAGGACCAAAACCAGGTGTTACCAAAAAAGCAAGCTACCCTTGTGGACTGTAAGTATAAATAAGTTTTATAACAAAAGTAAGAAATTGACATCTAAGAACAAGAGGGAACTTACACAATATCTGATTTGCTTGCTCAAGCTTTGGAGGGAATTCTTCCTCTGTTGAGTAAGTTCTCTCATGTGCTTGCTCAAGCTTTGGAGGGAATTCTTCCCCTGTTGAGTAAGTTCCCTTGTGTTCTTAGACGTCAAAGTCCTCTAAGGCTAGTTATTAGACTAAATTAGCATCTCTAATTTACTGTAAGTATAAATAAGTTTTATAACAAAAGTAAGAAATTGACATCTAAGAACAAGAGGGAACTTGCACAATATCTGATTTGCTTACTCAAGCTTTGGAGGGAATTCTTCCTCTGTTGAGTAAGTTCTCTCATGTGCTTACTCAAGCTTTGGAGGGAATTCTTCCTCTGTTGAGTAAGTTCCCTCGTGTTCTTAGACGTCAAAGTCCTCTAAGGCTAGTTATTAGACTAAATTAGCATCCCTAGCTAAAGACATTCATAAGGCATTCTTTAGTGACATCCAAAACCTAAAAGGGAATGCCCAGTTGTATGCTGAACTTATAGTGGACACACACAACCTGAGGAAATCGCCAACCTGCTAGCTGACAGATTTGGCAATAACTTCACCCACACTGTCTTCACCAGCCATACCCCAAAGCATTCCTGATACCAGTCCTCTACAGAGTATCTCCAAAGTACAAGTCATACAAGCACTCTCCAAGGCCAAAAACATGGCTTCTATGGAATCGGATTACATCCCAGGCTGCTTAGTAATCTAAAACAAGACCTACTGGAACCATTTGGCGCACTCATAGGCTGAGCACTGGCTTTGTTCTGGCAGAATGGAGAACAGCAACAGTAATCCCCTTGCACAAAGCAGGTCCATCAACTGACCCTAGGAACTATCGAACAATAAGCTGAACCAGCCTTATCTGCAAGGCCATTGAAATGATCATGAACCTTATCAACAAGGACCATAATTGACCTCCAAACTCTAGACATGACCCAGTTTGGTTTTGTCAAGGGTAGATCTTGCTTATTAAACCTGGTGGACTTCTTTGAGAATGTCACCAAAGCCTCGGATGAGGGCAAAGCCGTACATACCACCTATCTTGTTTTAGCCAGGGCTTTTGACATGATTCTGCACTCATGAATCATTCAGAAACTCTCTCAGTTAGGGATTAACCCATACATCACTAGATGGGTAGCCAGTTTGTCTCACTGACAGAATTCACACTGTCAACATTTGGAAATCCAATTCCACCAGTAGACCAGTTACCAGTGGGGTACCACAAGGATCTGTGCTGGGCCCTCTACTGTTTGGAATTTATTTCTGAAGTCCAGGTGAAAGCAGATGGTCTATGGCTTACAAAGTTTTCATAAAGGTGTTAACATATTACAGAAGACACTGATGCAGACAAATGATTGGTGTCAAAGTCAAGGACTAAAACTAAAAAAAAATGCCTCATTATCCCCTTTGCAAAGAAGTAGCCCCTGCTAATTATAATATAGATACACCCCCTCTAAGTTCAATCCCAGTGGTGTGAGACTTAGAAACATAGGTTGATAACTATCTAAACTTTGATCACCATGTATCCATAGTGGTAAGGAAAGCCCTCTACATTCCGCATCTCATAAATAAGGGCATCACATCCAAGACTAAGGAGGTTATAACTCCACTGTACTCAACCCTTATCAGACCACTAACTGAGTACAATGCCCCCTTCTGTATGTACCTCACCAGACACCTGCAGCAACTGGAGAGACCACAGAGGTTTCTAACCAAGAGAATCCACGGCCTCCAAAACATGTCATACATGAAAGAACTGAAAGCCCTGTCACTGTAGTCTATCATACAGGTTGTTGACAGGTGACCTACGCCTGGCCTACAGAGCAGTCTCTTACCCTGTCCTAATGGAAATGCTGCACATCTGCAAATCAAAGGGGACAAGAGTCACTCAATGCAGGGATCTCAACCTATCCTGTGACATTAACAGAGCATGTTGGAGAGAGAGAGATACTTCTCTCAGAGATTGCCAGTCCTCTTGAATAAGCTCCCACTTCACGTGAAGCAGAACTCCTCAATGACCCCAGTTAAGCGTAACCCTTGACAATTGAATGGGTGACTGTAAATTCACCCCGGGGATGGCAGCCATGTCCCTCATGGACAGGGGCAGTTGGTACTGATCATAGAATCTTTCTGCTAATGACAGCCATCTAACGATGGTCTATTAGGGTACAGAGTTTTTTTTTTTTTTACATGGCTAGGACTGTAAAGGCCCTAGAGCCATTAGCCTAGGAACCTCCTATGAATCTATGAGCCTAGTAAATGTGAAGAGAGAAAACATATTATAATAAACTTAAGTTCCTTTTTATATTCTGTAATTCTAAATGCTTAGAGATGTATTTCAGACACTAATTGCAGCCTGAGATGAAATGTTACATTATTTTTCCAGTTATTGTAACAGACAGCAAAGCAGATGGAATACATTTCCTCTCTTCCTTGAGCAAATTCTATAACTGTATTACTAAATGTAATTAAGGGAGAAACTAGCTGTATGGACTATTGAAAATAGTACTAAGAAAAGCAACATAAATAGGTCAGAGTAGCCTATGCCACAACTGACCCTGATGAAATTTTCTCAAGTACAAAAGTTTAACAAGTATGACTCTAAGATGGTAAACAGAGTTCAAGATGAGACTGGATTCAGCTTTCTTCATTAAATGAAAGAATGATATGCTCATATACATGCACTTTCCATGTGAACAGCACGAGTAGTCAAAAAGTTCTGATTTGTTAAAATTGTATCATACCATATGTCCCTCATACTATACCTAATGTTTCTTAAGGTATAAAGATGGTTGTTTGCTAAAGTTCTGTGGGATCATGTTAAAATATTCATGGTCCCCCTCATGAGCTGAGATTTGAAATAAATATTTGTATAGCCAGATATTCTCCATCTTTGGCTTTGCATTATTTTTCATCTTAACAACAGTGAAGCAATGGTGTGGTGCTTATTTGCTTTTTGGAACTTTGGTGGTAATCAGACTTGGAGATTGCTTGGCTTTTAGTACTATTGCTGTCATATCATTTTTAACCGAATTCATTTGAGGCTTTGGTACAGAATCCACTATGACATTTACTTTAGCATCCATTTGAATCAGTACTTCATTTGGGTTTTTGTGTCCTCAATGCCACCCCTGTTTTGTTCTATCATTTTTGGATTTTATTTTATCCAGACTAGTTCAATGGCAAAGAACTTCATAAAACTGCTGGCATTACTGTACTACTACTATTTGGGATGAACTCAGGAGAGTCAGAACTACTACTGCCCATTAGGGAGGGTCATCCTTTTTGATGACATTTCTTGACAAAAGAACTGTCAAGACTGTGCGACTATTTGAGTGGTGAGAATTTCTCCTCTAGAACTGGATAGATTTGAAAGAGAAGGTGGAAAAATGGAGTTATAAAACCCTCCATAGTGGTGAAGGCCTGTTTCCTCTTAAGTCAACTGGGTCCAGGATGGTGAGATCAAAGAGCACATAATTCTTCAAGCAGATATCTGCTGTACTATTCCTGAGCTCCCTTTCTGGGAAAGACAGTTTCAGTCACTCCATCTTAGGCATCCACATTCCAGAGCCTGCAGTGCTGGCCACAATGCCAGCTGAATCAAAATTATGGCAGGTTATATGGAAGAATACTTGGAAGCTTTCATTAGAAGCTCCACAAGGTCCCTCTTATAGGTTCATATGTAAGTACCAGGCTAGTTGCCCTTGCAGACCTTTTTAAGCCTAGAAAATTTCCCTTTTTGTGTTCAAAATAACCTATCCTATTTGGTTATAGATTGACCTTACCACCCCCATGATTGGTAATTATATATTATCCCTAACAAGAATAACTGGGATCAAAACATAAATTATTTGAGCAGACCTATGCATGGGATAAAGCATTTAGGAGCTGCCTCTGTCCATTAGTACTACAGGGGGCAGTCCTGGTGTAATTTTTTGTTTCCTATATATAGAGCTAAGTTGTACTGGAATACAGACAGGGATGCACTTTGTTTTACGTGGATGAGGAGTCTATTCCACAGCAGCAGTATCTTCTGTGAGATATACTTGTCCCTCCAAATCATTCAGTTGATGTTCCAAGAGATTTAGATCTCTAGACTGGGTATTTATGATGCCACTGGACTTACTGATATATAGTAAATCCATTAGTAAGGAGCTAGAGGATGACTTGTATGCCAGACACAGGTCGCCTATTAGCAGTCTGTAGGATACCGAATGTAGTGACAGGGATTTGAGTCAGTCCATGTAGGACATGTTGTTTAGGCCTCGCATCCTTTTAGTAAGGTATCTCTGTGGGCATTCCCATTGTTATGTGTGTCTGGACAGATGTATGCTAAAGGGGGAATTATATTCAATGACTGGCCTAATGCGGCCTGAGTAAAGGAGAAGAATGACATCCCTAGATCTAGGCACAATCCTTTTGTTTATAAGCTGTGTACTATAGAAGGGCTTTCTTACAACAATGGACACACAGACTAAAGTTAGGTCACTGTCCTCAAAAGTTACACCACCTAGCCTACTACAAGGAACCAAAACTTGGCCAGGTCAATTACTTGAAGGCTGTAAGACCCAACAAGACAGAAGTGTGCACTCTCTTATCATACATATCCAAAACTGTGGACTCTGACAGGTGGCAGAGCAACAGTGTCCTTGTGCATAGGACCTATGCTGGCCACAAAGATCATACAATAGTGAGCACAAGAATGGTTAGCAAGGGGCTATACTCAGGTGGAGAACCTTTTTGGGTGACAACGGGTAGAGTCATGGTGCTTCAAAACTGAACATACAACGTCCTTTAATCTCTCCATGGGGCATGATTCAAGGATCTTCATGCTTCTTCCCCAAATCCACTGCCAAACACATTTCAAGAGATGAAAAATATGCCTGAAACCAGTTGAAGCAGTTTTTCATAAGCCTAGGAATCTCTCTAAAGGAAGGGTAATTTGGAGGCAGGTGAGTAGGCCAGTTATCTTCGTCCATCTCACAGAAATGGCCTCTGGAGCCTAAGTGCTGTTTCTTCCACTACAGGTGTGAGCTTATGGACAGTCTCAAAAAGTTAAGTATGTACATACTGTGCATAAGATATGGGGACCTGAGAGCCTATCATGAACTATACAAAACTGATACTCATAGCAGAAAAGCCTGCACCCATATCTAACTGTGGCTCAAGACCTTAGCCCCTAAGGTTCTGCTCCTATACTCATAATTCTAGTTCTCATCAGACATTGGTCTGACATCTGGACCTTGAGCTAAAGGAAGCTGGCAAGGGAAAACCCAAGCACCCAACTCAACTTAGATTCACTGGTCTGGCAGGCTTTAAGGGGCATCCAAAAAGAGGAGTCCTTGGTCCAGAATTCCTCCACTTCATGACTGGATAACTTTAATGGATAATTACCAGGATGAAGCTCACTGGCCATATTCTCATCATTGATCTGGAGGCTGAATAGCTCCAGCACCCAGAACAATTCCCATGGAAGATGCTGGTGGCAAACATTCCCTGTCCTTGTCTAACAAAGGAGCACTTCTGGTTATGCAATGTGAGTTGCTCTCTCTCTTGGCTCTAGGTTAAAATTAAAATTAGCACTACTATTTGATTAAGGTTTCTATTTTGAGATATTTGATAATCGGAAAGCAGCTTTATCTTATGCCACCTAACCTAAAATTACACTACAAGACTGCTGAAGGAATCTGCTTTTATCGTAGGACAACATAGTAAATGCTGAGTAGGCTTTCCAACTTCAGGAGGACATACCTGCTTTGACTGATCCTACAATTACCACTGAACATGCTGTGCTATTCAACAACTGGTGGCATTGATAATCAGCTTAGGATTTCTATGTACAATTTGTAATCAGCTTTACAGATGCAAATTATGGAAATAAAACAGATATAGTAGACGATGCTGAGCGTGTGGCCTCCTTTGAAATGGTTTGTGTGATGTTGAAATCTGTGTAGCAAAGAGTAAACACCAAACCAAGTTTTTGTTGATCGTTTTTTAGCAGCTGCTTGAAACAATGGATGGACAGAACAAATGAAGCCAGACAAACATTAGAATCTTTGGTGTGCAAGAAGGTGGTGATCAGAAATATGTGGCCTTCCTGCAGGTATAGATTCCTGCAACACAAACTGGATCCTGTGCTGAAATTAGCTGAAAGATGCAGCATTCACTGACTGCTCCTCTAGTCCATGATGTTAAACTGAAGATAGCAACTGCACGCTTACTGTCATTTACACCAAAGGAACTCCTTATATGCTGCCTTGTCTGTCGAAGACATCTGGTGTTTAGAAGAAATGTTTGCTTTATTCACAAGTTTTGCAAACATTTGCCAGAGAAGTGCATGATAAAGTAACCAATTCTATAAGCCTTATGATCTCAAACCATTAAAACAGCTTTATATGCCTCAAGATTATGGACTGCATTAACTGAATGTCAAAACGTTTACTCACGCCTAAAGAATCTTACAACCTTGTTTTTGGCCAAGAAGCATTTCTCCTCTAAAGAAGACATGGAATGGACACCCTAAGGTGGAAAAGGAACAGACTGGTGTTTCATCAGCTAGTAAACTCCCTACACACTAAACGTGCAAAGCAGTGACAATCCATGGGGCAAGACAATGGAGAGGTCTAGCCCGTAGCAATCAGGAGAACAAAACAAGACAGTACACAGACTTACAATTCCTGTGCCATAACCTGAGACTGAAAATCAACTGAATCATAGTTATCCACATTATTTATAAAGCTGTTACATATAGCACTGGTCAAGTTTCTACTTAATTAAATCAACAAGATTAGAAAGGATAGGGAGAGTAATTATTTCGGAAAGAAAATTTTGAGGGCAGATGGCAAAAAAGGCTAGGGGAAACAGGAAATATGGTGGAAAGTCAGTTTTTTTTTCTGAGTAAAGTAGGACAGAATTGAGTAGGGAGTTAAGTATTGAAAGTTCAAATGAATTCATGTGGTTCTTACTTATAGAAACCAGATACTAGGCACAGCATTAGGGTAAGCCTATTAATGATATAATATGGTCCTGGCTGGTTGCCAAAGGTTATGCGGAGCTTGTGGAAGCTATAGCTTTATCGTCTGGAAACGTCTTCACTTACAAGGAGCATGATAACAGGGGGTGAAGTTGCAGACCTTTTGAGTTCTGCCATCTAAGGATTTACTTTTAGCAAGCACTAAAGGTTATTTCTGTTCATTTTTCTGGGACACATCATAATTTGAACAGTAGTGTTTGTTTCATGCTTTCACATGAACATGTGCTAGAGTAGTATCTTTACAGCTGTCATAACTGTTATCCACCTGACAATTTACAGTCTGTGAGGGAGTTGTTTCACCCAAATTAGACTTTAGGGGTTTGAGTCCTAGAGCTGGTCGACCGGCACTTGTGAACTGCTTCTGCTTCGGGCGCCACGCGGCAAGAAAGACTGAAGAAGATGGCGTCGGCTGACGTTTTTATACCCCAGGCGCTCTGATGTCGGGGAAAGGAGCTGGTCGACTGGCACTTGCGTCCTACAGTTGTCCTGTCCTGTCCTGGTTGTCCTGCCTCAGGCAGCCCTTCGGTTGGCCGGATTCCAAAGTCTGGGTCCGGCGTCGGCTGATGTCGCTCTTTCCCCGATGTCAGAGCGCCTGGGGTATAAAAACGTCAGCCGACACCATCTTCTTCATTGTTTCTTGCCTCAGATGCCAGGTGCCCTCTAAGGAAGGCTAAATTTTGAAAAATAGAGAAAAAATTCCAGACAAGTACAACAGCATAAAAACAAATACACCATAAAAGATTACCCCAGGTAGCTAAAATGAGGGGTAGAAACCCAAAAGTATACCACAGAGGGGTAGGTGGGAGGGAAAACCTGACTGCAGTTGCATACCTATCAGACATCTACATTTATGGTAGGTACAAAACTGTACTATGTCCTTCAAGGATGCAACTGCAGTCCTGACATATGGGTTGAATACCATAGCCAACCTGGGGTGGTAGGCACTAAGACAAAGATGGTGTAGCTAAAATGCCCTGCAGGACTGCAGAGGCAAACCCTGCTCTGGACCTGGAGTATAAAGGCAGGTTGTAATGTTTGGAAAATGTATGCACGGAGCTCCATGTAGCAGCTTCTAAAAGGTCCTTTGTTGCCACTCCTCTTAAAAAAGCTGTGGAGGTGGCTGTAGCTCTGGTGGAATGTGGCCTGATGTCAGCTGGCACAGTTTTTCCATGAAAAGAGTAGCAGAATCGAATGCAATTTCCAATCCATTTAGAAGTTGTCTGTTTGGAAATTGCTTTTCCCTGCAATCCAGCAGCGAAAGCTACAAAAAGCTGGTCAGATTTTCTGAAAGACTTTGTTCTGTCCAAGTAGTAGCGCAACTGTCTGTGTATGTCCAAGGTGTGCAGAAGTCTCTCTCCTTTATTTTGAGGATTGGGAAAGAAGGTAGGCAGGTGAATAGCTTGATTCAGGGACACCCTGGATACCACCTTTGGCATGAATGATGGATTGGTTCTCAAAGAAACTCTGTCCTGGTGAAAAATGAGAAATGGTTGTATTGCCATAAGGGCCTGTAGCTCAGAGACTCTTCTTGCTGAGGTTACTGCCAGAAGGAAGGCTGTCTTCCAAGACAGAAATTGCAACTCTGAAGATGCTGCTGGTTCAAAGGGAGGAAGAGTTAATTTTTCCAGCATGAAGTTGAGGTCCCATGCAGGCACTGGTGGTTTCCTTGGAGGGTTGATGTTCTTTATACCTCTTAGAAACTGTCTTAGCAATGGGTGAGAAAATACAGGCGGATCAGTGTTATATTTGGCAGATATTGCTGAAGCATGTATTTTTAGGGAAGAATATGAAAGGCCATTGTGGAGCATTTCAGCCAAGTATTCCAAGATCTGTGGAATGCTCATTACTGATGGGTCTTGACCCTTTTTGCTGTTCCAGATAAGAAATCTCTTCCATTTTGCGGAGTATGTTTTTCTAGTGGAAGGTCTGCGCGCCTCCAGGATGATATCTTTTACCCTTTTGGAAAGTGTATCCTGAGCAAAAGTCATGGAATCTTCCAAGCTGTCAGCTTCAATGTTTTCAAGTTGGGGTGTAGTGTCCTGTAATTGTGCTGTGTCAGAAGAAGTGGCCATTGAGGAAGGAGCCACTGATTGGTGTGTATCAAGCTCCGTAGCAGTGGGTACCAGTGTTGTCTTGGCCAGTCTGGAGCTATCAGTATGACTTTCGGTTGCTCTGTCTTGATCTTTAGTAACACCTTGGTCATCAAAGGAAGAGGTGGGAAGGCATATAGTGTTAGAGAGTTCCAACTGAAGGAGAGAGCGTCCACCTTCCATGCTTGAGGATGGTATGTCCTTGTGCAAAACTTTTTCAGATGGTGATTGAAGTGGGAGGCAAAAAGATCTATATCCGGCCTTCCCCATGCTTGAGCTATTTGTAAGAAAATGTCTGGATGCAACATCCATTCGTGTGGATCCATGATGTTTCTGCTTAGGCTGTCTGCCAGAACATTGTCCTTCCCTGGTACAAACTGGGATTGTAGCTCTATTTTCAATTGTAGGGAAATATCCCAGAGATTCATTGCCAGTCTGCAAAGAGGGTAGGAATGGGTACCTCCTTGCTTGTTTATGTACCACATAACTGTGGTATTGTCTGTCTTTATTGGTAGATGGCCCTGATGCATGAACTTTTCGAAGGCCTTGATTGCATGTATCGCTGCCAGCATTTCTTTTTGGTTGATATGCAGGTGCTTTTCTTTTTGTGTCCATTGTCCTTGAATGCATCTGCCCACCATGTGCACCCCCCATCCATGGTCCGAGGCGTCTGTTGTTATGGTTTGACTTGTATGAGGCTTGCTGAAAGGCAGACCTTTGTTTATCTGGCTTGCTTGAGCCCACCACAGAAATTCCTTTTGAAGGCATGGAATGAGTGGGATCAATGTTTCCAGGCTGTGGCTGTGCTGAGACCATAGACTTTTTAGATACCATTGTAGTTTTCTCATATGCAGCCTTGCATGTGGAATCAGAAGAATGCAAGATGCCATGAAACCCAGGGCCTGCAGGCCGGAACTTGCGAACTGCTTCTGCTTCGGGCGCCACGCAGCAAGAAAGACTGAAGAAGACGTCGGGGAAAGGGCGACATCAGCCGACGCCGGACCCAGACTTTGGAATCCGGCCGACCGAAGGGCTGCCTGAGGCAGGACAACCCATATGTCAGGACTGCAGTTGCATCCTTGAAGGACATCTACTGGACAATCAAATGCCTGCTGGACTGTTTACAGGACTGGACTTAAATTAAGTAATAATGATAATTTTGTGCCTATGAATCTCTTCATTAGGACAATGCAGAGAATATCAAAAAACTTACAAAAGTCACCATGTTGTCAAATACAGGTGTTTATCATTACTTTCCTTGGTGATACTTGTGCAGATGTATTATAGATTCTTCATGTAACTTTTCTATTTTTGTACTAATTAATTTTAATGATGGCAAGGCAGAACTATGAACCACTTGCATTCTACTTTTAAAACTGCAAATAATAAAATGCAACTTTAATGCTTTGTTTAATAACTCTGACTGTAGCTGTCTCAGATAATTCCCCTTACTCCAAGATGCAGTGATCTTGGCATCAGTATATGTAAGTAGCAGGCCTGTAGGGGGTTTGCAGGGTGTATGAAGACCAGGCAAAAAATGTTTTTACTTTGAAACAGTGAGTTTTTATTTTCTCCTGCAACCATCTCACATCACAATTAATTATTTTCAAGTGTCAAACAATTATTTTTGAGAAATTTAGTCAAGGAGCTACTTCTAAGAAGACTTTAGATGGCTGTTTATCTTGAGGACTTTTGTTATCCACGGCTGGTAGGTATCACATAACCCTCCTTCTAAAAAGATAACAATACTGGGTGGAGTTTAGGGTACTGGTATTCACTGATGTATTGGACAAAAATGACTCTTTTCCTTTATGTTTAGCTTGCCAGTGTGTGTGTATGTCAGCTGACTCAGAAATGCTGATTTTTAGTGTTTTTTTTTAAACCTCCGGAAGTACACGGCCAGCTTTTCTTGCACCTTAGTCTTAGGACCGATTTTGAAATTTTCATCTGTAGGGTTGCCTGTTACTATTACCTGGCTGTGCCAGTCTCTTATAGGTTCATAGGTTGGTACTAGGCTATCAGCCCTAGGGTCTATACAAGCTTAGCCATAACAATTCCCTGCCTATTTCTTCCCAGAATATTTACTTCCCTGGTCCCCTGTCTAGCAGGGGGACTGACGTGATCCCCGGGGTGAATTTCCTATCTCCCATCCAATCGTCAAGGTTCCCTTTTGAAGAGGGCCAAAGAGGTGCTCAGCTTGACATGTATGGACAGTCTATCACAGAGTATGGGGAGTCTGTGGGTCAGGAACCTATCCCCTCCAGCATGTTTTGTTCATTGTGATGACCAGGTTTAGATCCCTGGAGCATGTGGCTCTGACAGTGTAGCATGTCCAACAGCACTGGGTTTGACATGGCTTTGTATGTTAAGCAGAGATCGCCTCTGAGTAGGTGATATGCGACAGTGTATAGCTGGAGTTTTTTTTAGATGGTCAGCATAGGGCATCTGCTTTAGGCCTGTGATTCTTTTAGTGAGGTATTTCGGTGGCCTTTTTAGTTGTTGCAGATGTCTTGTGAGGTACATACCAAACGGGGCATTGTACTCTATAATGGGTCTAATGAGGGATGAGTACAGTGGGACAAAGACCTTCTTTTTTTCTGGATGAAAAGCCCTTAGTGATGAGGTGTCCCACATAGAAGGATTTCCTGACTGTTATGGCTATGTGGTTATCAAAGGTGAGGCCACTGTCCTCCTGTGTCCCTAAGTCCCTTATCACACTTCCAGTGTTTAGTGTACTGCCACTTACATGGTAATTCATGGGTAAATGTTTTTCCCCAAAGGGTATAACTATACTTTTCTTGGCATTGAGCCTGAGCCCATGGCTCTGGCACCAAGCATATGCTTCTGTAAGGCCCTTTTGTAGAATATCCACATAATTTGGGGATTCAATAATGGCTCCCAGTTTGCAGTCATCTGCAAACTTTGTTAGCCAGAGTCCCTTAGTGCTGGCCTGTACATCAGAAGAAGTAGATGCCAAACAAGAGTGGTCCCAGGACTGAACCCTGAGGTACTTTACTTGTCTGGAGCTGGATTTTGAGTCAGCTACTTTTACAGTGTGGGTTCTTGTCAGTAAGGCAGTTGGCAATCCATCGAGTGATGTACGGATTAATGCCCAGCTTAGTAAGTTTATCTATGATGCCAGAGTGGGGGATGGTATTGAAGGCCTTGGCGAGGTCCAGATAGGCTGTGTGGACTGCCTTACCCTCATCCACTGCTCTGGAGACTGATTCAGAGTCAATCAGGTTGAGGAGATAAGAGCGGTTCTTTACAAAATCAAACTGGGTCAGGTCCAGTGTTTGAAGGTTGCCAATGTCTTTGTTTATAAGTTCCATGATACTGAGTTCCATGGCTTTGCAGATCAGGCTCGTCAGACTGATGGGATGATAGTTCCCAGGATCCAAGTTGGATCCCCCCCTTGTGGAGTGGGATAACTGTAGCTGTGCGCCATTCATTGGGCACGAAGCCTGAGTTGAGGCTATGATTAAACATGACACTTAAGTGAGGTGCCAGTTCATTTTGTAGTTCATGTAGTACACAACCCAAGATGTCGTCTGGTCCCATGGATGCTGTATTCTTAGCTCTGGAAAGTGCATTTTTTACCTGTGTGGCTGTGATTACTGGAATTTGCCAATCTTTTGGTATTGAGATGGGCCCTTTAGGGGGTGAGAGGGGGGTGAAGTTGGCACTGAATCGATCTGCCAAGGATATTGGCAATATCCTTGGGATCAGTATATTTAATGCCATTCTGTTGTAGCTCAGAGCAGATCTGAGCGTTGCCATTTAAATTCTTGACATAACTATAGAATGCCTTGTGGTTGTCCTTGGAATCGTTGGCAATTTTATTTTTGTAACTAGTTTTGGAGTGTTTTATAAGGGATCTCAGCTTCTTACTGAGGCTGGTAAGGAAGTTACTTGCATCCTGGGATTTTCCTCTTTTCTACAACAGTTTCTTCCTTCTGCTGTATAGTTTGTTTATGGCAGGGGACCACCAGATTGGGTTCCTTTTTCTGGAGGAGACCGCCTTGGTTCTGTTGGTTCATAGATATACATTTTAATTGCTGGAACCTGTGTTCTGAGAGACTGCTTTCCAATGTATCTGCAAATATACAGAGCTGAGTATATTCTTTTTGGTTTTAGAGTTTGCACTGTTAGTTGTTGCTTAGATCTCTGTTGAACCTCTCCCCCACCCCTATTTTCTGCTGCGTCTTCAATTGGTATAACTGCTTTTTACAGCTTGTGTGTTATCTAACTCAAGGATCACTTGCATAAAATTAGACCTGTTAGTAACAGCCTGCATTTAATTGCTGGAACCTGTGTTCCAAGAGACTGCATCTGTTAGTAACAGCCTGCATTTAATTGCTGGAACCTGTGTTCTGAGAGACTGCTTTCCAATCTATCTGCAAATATACAGAGCTGAGTATATTCTTTTTGGTTTTAGAGTTTGTACTTAGTTGTTGCTTAGATCTCTGTTGAAACTGTTTTGTCCCACCCACCCTCCCTATCTTAAATTTGGTGGCTTTTGCAGTTGCCCGCCCCACTGTAGATTTGATGTGGGGCACTCCCTCAGTCCCATTTCTTTACCACATTCTACCTAATAACTCTTTCTGCACTTGCTTTTAGTCCTTTGTAATTTAATTGCATTTTTTAAACTGTTTGATTTAATATTGATATACACTCAAGTGTGCAAGCTTGCACTGTATATGAATTGTTTACACTACTGTTTTTGCTACTTTTCTGTAAAAAACAAAAAAAAAAAAAGACTGTAAGCTTGTTTCCTACCTTTCCTGTAACTAGTGTTCCAGATACAGATTTGCTGTATCCAGGACTGTATGTAAGCTTCTGAGCCCCCCAAGCCTTTCTGTGTTGGAGGGAAGCCTTCTAGCTTATCAGTGGGAGTGGTAAGCACTAGGTAACCTGTCTACCACATAAGGAGTGGTTCTGGCTCAGAAATTGTAGTTATTGGCTGTTTGGGCAACCTCTTCCATCTCTCTCAACTTTCTGATTTGAAAGCCTGTATTTGCACTTGTTTCTGTCCTGTAACTCGTCTAGTATAAATACAGATTCTTAGTTTTAGCACTTACATTTGCTTATTCGTGCTCAGCACTTGTTCAGCACTAAATAAGCTATTAATTACTATAGCACTCAACCTTCCACATTACCTAGGGGAAAACAATTTTTGTACTTACTTTTCTCACTTGCTTAGAGAAAAACAGCTCTTGTACTCACTTTCCTCACTTATCTAGAGGAAAATCGTTTTTTATTCAGGCATGTCCAAGGGTCAGCTCCCAGTGTTCTCTCCTATCTGATGAATATGGGCATCTTGAGGCAATGTAGAAATTGCCTCATGTACACAGACAACCCTCTCCTCCTACCACCCAACACTACAACCTGTGAGAGATGCACTTATCTAGCCAAACTGGAGGTAAAGCTCTCTCCAACCAAGACTGAACTTGACAGTCATGAGGATAAGGTAAACATTTGCACCACACCACACCACACTCATCACATAGTCTCACTAAATCTACACCACCAAAATCCACACATAGTAACACAAAAACATTTGTGGTGGTTCTCAATATTAATCTGTCTAAGCAACAGAGACCTTCAAAACAGAAACGCAAGAAACCTCCATCCCCCAACACAACCCAAATGACACATAGCCCACAGACTCAGTGTGCCACTCAACCACAGTCAATACTGCAAAACAATGTACCCAACACACTAGTCAGGTGACTCTATAGTCAGGCACACTGATGCCCCACTCACCAGGCTAAACAAGGAGAAGGTTACTGTCAGCTGCCTGTCGGGTGCCAGGATCTGCCACATAACTCACGCACTCAGGTCACTCCACAACAAGTACAAATATGATGCTGTCATTGTCCATGTTGGTGTGAATGACCTGAGACGTACCTCCCTGGACTACATGAAAAGAGACATGGAAGAGCTCTCTGATCTTGTAGCCCAGGCAGGTATGACCCTAGCCCTGAGTAGCATTCTGCCATCGCCCAGAATGATACCGCAGTACAAGGACAAAATGATTGACTTCAACAATTGGCTAAGCTTCTGGTGTCATTCTAAGGGGATCCAGCATCTGTCTGCTTGGGATGACATGGTCAATAGACCACGATGCTTTGCCACAGATGGCCTGCACCTGTCGCCCCTGGGATTCCGGATATTGGCTAAGGCTCTTGCTGCCCCTATAGTGCCTTTTTTAGGCAAGGTTCAAATAAATTCATCACCGTAATAGGAACAGGCAAGCAAAAACTGAGGGTAATGCTACTCAATGCTAGAAGTCTAAATCTCAAAATGCACTCACTCAAGGCACTCCTTAAAATGGAAAACATCGATATCTGTGCAGTGACTGAGACCTGGTTCAAGGCTCCAGAGAGCACCCCTGCACTACCAGGCTATAACTCATACCACACTTTTCGGCCATGTAACCTGGACCGAAACACCAAAAGGCGGAGGTGTGTCCATATTCATTACGGATATCCACACCTCCAGGCTAGTTGCTCAGCATAATGCATCCGAGGTTATCCAAGTGCAACTAACTCTGGGCAAAACTGCAATCCAAATTGTGGCTTGCTACAGATCCCCCACCATGCCCCAGGATTCCCACTCATCTTTTCTTGATGTACTGGAAAATATTAGGGTTCAACCAAACACCCTAATAATGGGCAACTTCATTTACCCCACCATTAACTGGGAAAACGACTTGTGTACCGACTCCTTAGCTCAACGCTTTCTGGAATTCATAAACTCCAATGCCCTGGATCAGCTTATCCACACCCCCACCAGGGGCAACAATATCCTAGACCTAGTCATTACCAACATGAGTGACTGGTGTTCCACACCTGAAGTCAACTCCTCGTTGGTCTGATTCGACCACAAGCTAATTACCCTTGATATCCACATCCTGCCCCCGCCCCCACCCCCCATTAAGGAAACCACAGTAAATAATTTCTCCAAAGCCAACTTCATGCTTCTTAAGACAGAAGTGGTGAAGTTCATGACACCCATGCAGATGGACAATACAGTTACAACTGCTGAATCCTACACAAATGGACTCTATAAGCACTTACACGAGTGCATGGATCGTGCTATCCCAAACAGAACCAAGACGCTATCCTCCAAAAAAAGGAAGCCAATCTGTTGGTGCCCTGCCATAAACAAACTGTACAACAGAAGGAAGAAACTGTTGCAAAAGAGAGTAAGTTCCCTGGTCAGCCTCAGTAAGAAGCTGAGATCCCTTATAAGATCCTCCAAAGCTAGCTATGAAAACAAAAATCGCCACTAATTCTAAGGACAACCACAAAGCATTCTATAGCTATGTCAAGAATCTTGATGACAACACTCAGATCTGCTCTGAGTTACAGCACAACGGCATGTAATTACAGAACCAACAGATATTGCCAACATCCTGCCAGATAGGTTCAGTGCTAACTTTGCCCCCCCCCCCCTAAAGGGCCCATATCTATACAGGAAGAATGCAGAGTCCCTGTAATCACAAATATGCAGGTAAAAGCTGCACTCTCTAAAGCCAAAAACACAGCATCCATGGGACCGGACAACATCCCAGGCTACGTTTTACATGAACTTCAGAACGAATTGGCTCCCCACTTAAGCACCATGTTCAATAATAGCCTTGCATTAGGCTTTGTGCCCACTGAATGGCACACTGCAACAGTTACCCCACTCCACAAAGGGGGAGCCACCACTGATCCCAGGAACTATTGACCTATTAGCCTGACGAACCTGGCCTGCAAGGCCATGGAACGTATCATGGAACTCATAAACAAAGACGCTGGTAACCTCCAAACTCTGTATAACACCCAGTTTGGGTTTGTGAAAGGCAGATCATGCCTCCTGAAACTGATCGACTTCTATGAGGCAGTCACCAAAGTCGTAGATGAGGGTAAGGTGGTTCACACAGCCTATTTTGACCTCGCCAAGGCTTTTGACACCATCCCCCATTCTAGAATTATAGCTAAACTAGGTATAAATCCCTATGTCACAAGATGGGTTGCCAACTGGCTCACTGACAGAACCCACACTGTAAAAGTTGCAGACTCCAAATCTAACCTCAAAGCAGTGATAAGTGGAGTACCACAGGGTTCCATCCTGGGACCTCTCCTGTTTGGTATCTACTTCTCTGAAGTACAGGCTAACACAGAAGTCCTCTGGCTAACAAAGTTTGCAGATGACTGCAAACTAGGAGCCACAGTCAAGTCCCCAAATGATGTGAACATCCTACAGAAGGGCCTCGCTGAGACAAATGCCTGGTGTCAGAGCCACGGCCTCAAGCTCAATGCCAAAAAGTGCAGTGTCATTCCCTTTGGTAAAAACTCTGTACCCATGAACTACCGCATAGGCAGCAATCTACTTAACACCAAATGTGTGATAAGAGACCTTGGGAACCAGGTGGGCAGTAGTCTCTCATTTGATAGTCACATCGCCACAGTAGTCAGGAAGTCCTTCTACGTGGCACACCTCATCATAAAAGGGTTCTCATCCAGAAAAAAAGAGGTCATTGTTCCCCTCTACTCGACACTCAGACCCATTATAGAGTACAATGCCCCTTTGGGAAGACATCTGCAGCAGCTGGAAAGGCCACAGAAGTACCTCACAAAGAGGATTACTGGCCTCAAACAAATGCCCTACACTGACCGCCTCAAGAAACTCCAGATTTACTCCACAGCATATCGCCTACTCCGAGGTGATCTCTGCCTAACATATAAAGCTATGTCAAACCCAGAGCTGTTGGACATGCTACACCTAAAGAAATCCCAATCCCTCCGAGCTACATGCTCTAGGGACCTAAACCTTGTCACCACAATAAACAGGACTTGCTGGAGGAATAGATTCCTGTCCCAGAGACTTCCCATACTCTGGAACAGGCTACCCATTTATGTCAATCAAAGTTCTTCATTAGCACTCTTCAAGAAAAATCTTGATGAGTGGATGGGAAATAGGAAATACACCCCGGGGATCACTTCTGTGTCTCTGCTCGACAGTGGCACAGGAAAATAACTTTCTTGCGTGGCGTAAGCCAGGGAACCTTGTTGGCTAGGCTTACATAGGCCCTTGGGCCGATAGCCTAGTACCTACCTATGAACCTATGAATGGCATGATTCATGCATGAGTGGATGTGCTCATAAAGCACGCCTTAGTGTAGGATTCAGCGGTCAAACTTTCAGTTCCCGTCTGCATGGATGTCATGAAGTTTGTCACTTCTGACTTGAGTAGCATGAAGTTGGCTTTGGAGAAGTTTTTTACGGAGGCTTCCCTACTGGCGGGTGGGGATGGGATGTGGATGTCAAGGGTGATTAGCTTATGGTCAGACCTGACCAACAGGGGGGTGACCACTGGTATGGAGTATCGATCTCCCATGTTGGTAATGACCAGGTCTAGGATATGTGAGCCCCTAGTGGGACTATGGAATAGCTGATCCAGGGCGCTGGAATTTATGAATTCCAAGAACCGTTGGGCAAAGGTGTTGGTACCCAAGTAGTTTTCCCAATTAATGGCAGGGTAGTTGAAATCACCCGGTATTATGGTGTTTGGTTGCTTTATATTTTCTAGTATGTTTAGAAAGGTCTAGTGAGAATCTTGGGGCATGGTGGGGGATCTGTAGCAAACTACAATTTGGATTGCAGTCTTACCTAGTGTTAGTTGCATCTGTAGAATTTCAGATGCATTGTGTTGGGCAACTAGCCTGGAGGTGTGAATATCCTTGGTGAATATGGACATTCCTCCACCTTTAGTGCTTCGGTCCTGGTTTGGTGGCCGAAAAATGTGGTAAGCGTCATAGCCTGGTATTGCAGGGGTGCTCTCTGGAGCCTTGAACCAGGTCTCAGTTACTGCACAGATATTGATGTTCTCCATTTTTAGGAGTGCCTCGAGAGAGTGCATTTTGAGGTTTAGACGTCTAGCATTGAGTAGCATTACATTCAGATTTTGCATGCTTCTATCTGTTACGGTGGTGGCTTTATCCTTTGAGCCTTGCCTAAAAAAGGCACTATAGGGGTGGCAAGAGCCTTAGCCAGTAACCTGATTCCCAGGGGCGACAGGTGCAGACAATCTCTGACAAAGCATTTTGGTTTGTTGATCATGTTGTCCCAGGCAGATAGATGCTGGATCCCCTTTGAATGACACCAGAAACTTAGCCAATTGTTGAAGTCAATCATTTTGTCCTTATACTGTGGCATCATTCTGGGCGAAGGTAGGATGCTGCTCAGGGTTAGGGTCATACCTGCCTGGGCCACATGACCCGAGAGCTCTTCCATGTCTCTTTTCATGTAGTCCAGGGAGGTACATCTCAAGTCATTCACTCCAACATGGACAATGAGAGAGTTGCATTTGTACTTCTTGTGGAGTGACTTGAGTGCATGCGTTATGTGGTGGATTCTGGCACCTGACAGTAATTTTCTCCTTGTTCAGCCTGGTGAGTGGGACATCAGTGTGCCCGACTATAGAGTCACCTAAGATTGAAGTGTTGGGTACGTTGTCTTGCCTTAGGGGCTGTTGTTTGGTGGCACACTGGTGTTTAGAGCTATGTGTCACTTTGCTTGTGATTGGTGTTGGTTTGCATTTCAGCTTCGAAGGTCCTTGTTCCTTGCCTTCCTTGTTAATGTTAAGGGCCTCTGCATAAGTGGGTTTAGTGTTACTATGTGTAGATGTTGGTGGTGTGAGTTTTGAAGGGCTATGTGTTGCTTGAGGTGTAGTGCAGGTGTTAACCTTCTCCTCTTGACCGTCTAGCACAATCTTGGCTGGAGAGAGCTTTGATTCCAGTTTGGCTATGTAAGTGCATCTCTTGCAGGTTGCAGTGTTGGGTGATAGGAGGAGAGGGTTGTCTGTGTACATGAGGCAATTGTTGCATTGCCCCATACTGCCCAGATTCACCAGGTGGACAGGAGAAATCACCAGAAGCTGACCCTTGGACATGCCTGGTTCGGTGTTTCTTTTGTAAAGTACAAGAGCTGTTTTCCCTTACCTTGGCAAGGTACTTAGCAATTATAAGCTGTTTAGTGTCTACGATTAATTTCTCTTTATTAACAAGGTGAATTGAGTGCTTGTATCAGTTTAAGGCTTCCTAGTGCTTTCCAGCAGGTTTTAGAGCAAGTGCTAGTTACAGGGATTCAGATTTTAGTGCTACTACTGAGAAACCAGCTAGTTCTAAGGGAAAATTTGAAGAGCAGACTTTCCTGGCACCGGGAATAGTTTAAAGTGCTAGACTAATAAGCTAACAAAAGTGCAAGAGAGCACAGAACTTGCAGATCTAAAGGAAAAATTTTAAGAGCACCGCTCAGAAGCTTACAGGAAATCTGTATTAGGGGTAAACTAGTTCAAGGAAAGATAGGAAAGTTTTTTTTTTTTTTTTTTTTTTTTTTTTTAGTAGCAGTGAAGAGGCAGAAGATAATGAGATAATTCAGTATGCAGAAGCTAAAGGGGTGGGCCCTTGCTAAGTTCTCAATATTAACAGTAGAATGAGCTGATGTAATTTGACTGTTGGGGGGTCCAGTATCAACCCTACACCAGAGGCGGGCAACTCAAAGCCACCAAGACACAAGACCACCACAAGAACAGGGTGGGTGGGTGGAAAACCAGTTGTACAGATTACAGAGATATTAAATCAAAAGTGCAGACGAAAAATGAGAATCAACTCGTACAACTATTCTATAGGTTGGTAGACCATTATTCCCCTTCCTTCTCACACTTTGTTGGGGGTTAGAGAAGAGCTATGGCTTTATTTCCTGTAAAAATCTTTACTTACAAGGAACATGATAGGACTACCACAATATCTTGAAACTTTTTTATGCAATTTTGTATGAAAGTTTTGGGGCTTATTTAGGCACCTACTGTTAATTACTACAGTATTTAGTTACAACTCTAGTATCTTGTTTTCTAACAACTGTAGGCAGAAGATTCCAAGCAGCAGTTCCAAGACTGGCAAAGGCACCCAGTTAGATTTAGTTGGCTACATATCTTACATTTTCAGCAGTTGTCTTTATATTGTAAGACATCTAATAACTTTTGGTTATTCTTTTGCAATTTTCTGATACATACTAACATTTTGACGGTATATGAGCTCTCTGAAAACTTTAGTTCTCTAACATGCACTGTTTTACAACAGTAAAAGGCAAACATTTAACAATGAAATCAAACACTGTTAGTGACAAGGAAGTAGTGGTTGTGTGATAACTATATTACAAAGTGGGGCTATGAGGGCACCGAACTAGGTGACCAGTAACACAGTGTGAGGGGAGGCTGCTTTAAGAAAGTGGACCATGGCAAAGTATGAGGGCAGGGGGGTAGCTTCATGTGAAATACAGTTGCACTGGCTGACCTGCAAGTGCAATGGATTTAAATACTGGGCTTATGGAAATAAACACGTCTCAGAAAAGCAAAACTCGAAGATACTGCTTTATGTGCACAGTAGACAAGAAAGTAATTAGATGACAGTGAAGAAAATGGCGCTGCTAATAAAAAGATGGCTTCTACTGACAGGTAAGGATATATACAAGAGCACAACATTATGAGAAAAATGCAAACACTGAAAATAGGAATAAAATCCCTTGTAAAATACTAGCAGCTAGCTAAAATCTGGACATCTAATTAGCATAACATCTCAATACCAAATATTACACAATGCTTTTTGCTTTCAGTAGGAATGTGGGATGATACTCACTTTAAAAAAGACAACTACTTTAATGAACTGTTAACTAAATTTTACAACAGTCTTTTTTTCAGTAAAGGGTGTTTTATGTCCCCTTTCTTTAAATTATTGTTGCCATCACTATGGTAGACCCGAAGTGTAGTTTTCTGTGCATTATTATAGCTTCAAAAATCATATTTGATAAGGGGATTCAGAAAATTGCGTGAAAGGGGCAAAATCAAGCCTGAAAATAGGGACATACCTCCAAAAATAGGGAGGCCCTAAATCAGACCTGAAAATATGAACATTCCTCCAAATTAGGGGCATTTGAAATATTTGGAAGTATTATTTGTTAGACCAAGTTTAGAGATGGCCCATTTTGGAGCTAGTTGAGAGCAATAAGGAACTGGCCAATGACAGGCTCTTACGATAAAATATTTGAAAGCGATATTTGAGAGGTGTATGTCACAAGATTTCATTATTCCAGAATTAATAAACCTTAAGTGTATGGATTCAACAAACACCAAGACTACCATGGCTTGCAAAGCCAAGAACTTGCTTACTAACTGGAATCTTGAAACTGACCATAGTGTATGGTCTCTATAGATGAGAAACTGCAATTCCTACAATATCAGTAAATATTCTTAACAGTATTATGGTAACAGCATGATGTCAACACATTATTTAATCCCATGTCAGCCAGTTCAGCATCCAGCTGTGATTAAGAAATGTTTGTCTACACTATATTGCTGTATGCAAGGACCGAGTTATGCTTTGCATCGTTTGAGAGTATCACTTTCCAGATGGACTGCTTTTCATTTATGTTTAAATGAGGTTTTGTAAGATTCTAGGGAGTGCACCATTTTTCTGCCTGGAATGAATGAATTTTTTTTGTAGTAATTCTGCTGAGTTACTTAAAGGGATGTCAGTGTTAGCATGTGCAAGCAGCAGACAGATGAGAACATGAGTGGGGTTTGGGGAGCATGATGCAGGAACAGATAAGGTTGTATGAAAGCAAAAGCACTGGATTTATTTTAGGGTGGCATTTCTTTAAACAAATTATAATATGGGTAGTAACCTAATGGGTGATGGGGCGTTGGCTAGTGCTATAGTCAAATAAATAACATTAAGAGTTTACCTTATATGCCTTCAGTCTGGAACAACACTTCGAGATGTGCAAACAAAAATCTTATTCTTACAGCGCTGGAAGACTATCTTCATATCTGTTGGTAAATCAGTCTCACTTTACATAGAAAAACTGTATTTTTATACATTTTCTTATCAAACTTTTCATGCAGTTTACATATGTTAAAATGACTCTGTCAAATAGAAAACTTTGTAAATTACCTCATCCCTCGTAATTTTCACCTCCGACTTCACATGAACACCTTCTTATACATGACCCACCTGCTTTCAAGGGGTCTTGCTTTCTGACCTTGGATGTTTCAAACCTAACCTAGCAACAACACACTCCTAGTCTGGAGGAGTCAGGCTAACAAATTCCTTTTACAAAAGCTAACATGCCTCAAACTTCATACAACACTTACTTTTCCTTGTTACATATTAAAAGACTGCAGTTGAGACACAGTAGTAACTCTAACTTATGAAGCTGTATTTTTCCCCAGCTCTACATACAAATTATATTTGCTTTTTTAACAATCGTATTATTAAAGAAACTGAAATTAATATACATTTTAATAAGCTGATCGTGCCCCATAACACTATGGAAGGCAAAAATGAAGCAAACAAAGCAGCCATCTTTGAATTAAAAAAAAATAATCCACGTTTAACATTGTTGCTCTTATAGTGATATCATGGAGCAAAACTCAATCAGAATACAAGACTGAAAATCTGGAGGAGAGATACTCTCGAAAATTGCTCTTTTGGGGCAAGTCCTCCACAACTCCTAACTTATATACACCATCTCTGAGACTGCCATACCTTTTAGAAAAGGGAGTATTCTGAGAAGTGGAATCTTGGACCTAGTATATACACTTCTGATCTTTTGGCCAATCTCTGCATTTCAGGACTTGCTGTAGAGGGTCCTCACATTTCAAATGGTTAGCGTTTACAATACCCAAGTACTAAAATAACTAACTTTGTGCAAAAGGCTATGCAGTTCTTGGTTTAAAGGTGCTTGGTTTCATGGTATTACAGGGTAACCTACACAAAAACTTCACGTTTAAAACAAACTCACCCTCAAACTAACTATTGCACATATTCTAAACAGAACACTGGTGGAGGAATATTCAAGAATGCAAAGCAGTGTAGGACTATTATATTTAAAAGTGTAACCATGTTCAAAGTTGACCCTACAACATTCTGGTTAGCCCTGACAATTAATTTGTTCCCTGCAGCTCCACCTTCCTCTGAAGTCACTAGCAACCCCTGGTGCTATCTCAAAATATACATCCAAGTTCATGGAAGCAGTCTCTTCTATCTCCTGTTCTGAAGTAAAGAAAGTTAAAGTAAATTGTTGTAGACCACATATTCCCCCTCTTAATTAACCTGACCATTTAAAATCAGTGAAAGGCAAAATGGCTTAAGCTAAAAGTCTCTGCATGGCACAAAGTTTAGAACTAAATTTTAGCATCCAGGCATAAAAGTGACTCTGAATTGGATCTGTGACAAAGCAAGCTACAAAGTGAAACATTTAAAACTGTACCGTCTACTAAAATGAAAGTGTTCACACTAACAAATGTACTGGTGGGTCATATGTGGCTTGATGCTGGGGAATCTTATGAATGAGGAAAGCTGTGACATTTTGTAATGCCCATTTCAACAACATATACAAAGTAGCAATAGTAAAAGAAAAAAATGTGCATATGTCAGTGAACACTACTTTATTCATACAATGGAAAATAATTTCATCAGACAGTCTGAACCAGGCATTCCTAGAGTTGCGGAATCATATGACAAGATTAATACAAAGTTGATTTGGGTAATTCTGAAATGCTCTGATGTCCAAGCAATGATAGCAGGATTACTGCAGGCTATGTACAGATACAAGTATGAACAGTGTTCAAACTCATTGAGAGGGGTCCCACTGGGAATGGGTACACATAAGAGCTCGGCTCTGAAACCACTCCTGTTCATACTGGTGATGGATTACATCAGCAAGCAGGCTAGAGGGCCAGACTAACACAGCTGCTGTATACTGATAATATGACAGTACAAGTAGACTCTAAACAGGAATTTCAGCAAATGACTGGGGGCTGGAATGTAAAACTGAAGGCACATTGGTTGAAAATGAGAACAAACATGGCAGTGGGGTCAAGGCAGCAAATTGGGAAGTCAAAAGAAGATGAAAATTGAGACAGTATGGAAAACAGCAGAATAGGTTAGCAGCTTCAAGTATTTGGGAATTGGGGATGAGGAAAAGGAAAGTCTGAAAGAGGAAGTTAAAATTAAAATCAGAGATGCTACAGGCAAGCTGGCACAGTGCCAGTGGTAGTGTGTGACAAAAGAAAGACGAAGTCAGATGGACAAAACAAAGGTGTGATCAGTGCTTCTGTACGGTACAGAAACCGGGGCAGTGAAGGCTGAGGAATGAGGGAAAGTTAGGTGATAGAAATGAGGTACCTGAGATGGTTACTAGGATGCATATTGTGGGGTACACAAAGAAATGAGGATATCAGAGAAGAAGCCCAAATAGCCTGAATTACAGAGAAGGTTATGGTGGTTTGGCGACTTGTGCAGGAAATGAGAAAAAGTATTTAATGAAACAGATTTGAGAGAAACAGGAGGAAGGCAAAAGGAAGAGAAGGACATCCAGTTAAGAGATGGATGGATGGACTGTGTGTGTGTGCGAGTAGTCTTGACCCAGATTGGCATGACTGTTGAAGGCAGCAGGAATGTGCCTAAATAGAGAGAAATGGTGAAAACTTATGCAACACATGATCTCATGTAGAAATCAGAAAATGGGGATTTATGACGGTGGCCTGACATTGTGTCTCACTTACAAATGAGCACATATATATAATTTTTAAAGTAACATCCATTATTAAATAAAACAAAATGCAGATGCATGGTGAACTGTAGCTGCTGAGTTACACAGAAGGTGTTCAAGGAGGCAGGCTTCCAATGTTGCAATTCTGCTGTTACACATGGAAATATTTACTTAGTGCGTTAAGAAAAAGATGCATGACTGGCTGCAGGGATGAGTAATGCAAGATCCAGGATGAAACCAGACAAATGTCACAATATACCAGAGTTCTAGCAAAAAAACTGAAAATTATTTACTTAAAGGTATGAAATGAATTTACGGCTTAATTAGAATTAAATGAAAAACAAAGGTAAGATTCACTGATACGACAGTATTTCACTAGGGGGATTGCTGCCTGTTGATGCAGGAGGCACACGGCAGCAGCATGTTGGGGCAAGGTATTTTTATCAATACTTTGAAATGTAAAGATTACTTTTTTGTACTAAATGATAACATGAGTGATTTGTATGTGCAGACTTTTGAAGTATAATAGTCACAAGTAAGTTGTAGGTGAGCATACTTGCGTCAGTCAAGGAAAAAAGAAGTTATGTCTTACCATAACATTCAATCTGTGTTGTCGATCTTCACTAATCCTTTACTGTGGGCTCAGTTCTGAGCCTTGGAACAGACTTAGCCGTTTACTTCAGCTTGTACCTTCCAAACTCTTGCGCTAGGCTCTACTCATAATGCTCCTCTCTAAATTACCTCAGATCAAGTTTGCCTAAATTAGTGGCAAATAGCAAACAGAAGAAGAAACCAGATGTGTGTCCCTATTATGAAGCCACTCCTGTGAGAATTCGATCCACTAAGTGTCTCAGGCTGGGGGAAGGAGGGAGGGGATGTCGAGAATTAGTGAAGACTGACAACACAGATGGAACATTATGGTAAGACATAACTTCATTATATGGTGTTGTCAATCTTCACTCGGTCCTTGGCTGTGGGGCAGAGTCCCCAGCTACCTGAATATTGGGTGGTCTCATAGAAGAATATTCCTAAGCACAAATGAACTGAATAATGCCCAACCCCTAAAGACCTGACCCAATTTGTAATGAGTGATAAAGGTATGAGGAGCAGACCATGTGGCTGCTGCACAAATGTCATCCAAAGAAGCTCTGGCATGACAAAAATGCAGAAGTTGCTACAGCTCTAGTTGAGTGGGCTTTATCAGGATGTGGAAGGCAAAATCCTTTTGCATGACAGATAAAAGTGATACAATTACTTAGTGACTTAGCTAAGGTCACCTTAGTAACTGGGTTACCCAAGGAAAGAGAGGAAAAGGCGACAAAATGGTCAGATTTTCCAAAATCCTTAGTTCTATGGAGGTAAAATCATAGTCGTCTGTGAATGTCTAATAAATGTAGAGAATATTCCCCTTGATTGGAAAAGTTAGGGAAGAAGACCGGTAGTTGCAGGGTCTGATTGATATTGGATTCAAACTACCTTCTGTAAGGAAGGATTAGTCCTGAGGGAGACCCTGTCTTTGTGAAATATTATGTAGGGAGGTTTGCAGGACAAGGCCTAAATTTCAGAAACTCTTCTGGCAGAAGTTATAGCCACTAAGAACAATGTTTTCAAAGTGAGAAACTAAGTCACATGTAGCTGACGGTTCAAAAGGGGAGTGAGTAAGGGACTGTAGGACCAGTGTTGGATCCCATGGAGCAACGGGCTCTTTAAAGGGAGGTCTTAACATCAGGACTCCCTTCAAAAAGGCTTTACAAAGTTTCAAAACCGGTAAGGAAATTAGATATTGCATTTACATGGACTAATTGTTGAGGCTGAAGAACCAGTTTGATAGAGGTCAGCTAAAAAATCCAAAACTTTATGTACAGGGATTGTACAAGGGTCAAACTCGTTATTGAGTGCCCATCTAGCAAATTTTTCCCATTTACATTGGTACAAGTTCCTAGTAGAAGGTTTATGATGGGCCACAATGATTTGATAGATGGGACAGGAAAGGTAAGAATGCCTGGCAATCATGGGAATTGGAGAAGCCATGCAGTGAGCTTGAGATGTTGGGAGATTCAGATGAATCATTCCCTCTGGATGAAATAATAGACCTGGAGCTGGGTCCAGAATCCAAGTTTTCTGAAGCAGATGAGCCCAAAGGAAGGGAAAGCAAACTTGTCGTGGCCTGAACGGGGCAATAAGGATTATTTTGTTCTTCAGCCTCTTCACTTTCTTTAGAAAATGAGATATCAGGGGAGCTGGTGGAAAGGTGTAGAGGAGACTGGGGGGGGGGGGGGGCAAAAGTACAGTTGTATACCTACCATAAATGTAGATGTTCGAGTGTATTCACTGTTGCAGTCATTACACTTGGGTTATCCTGCTGGCAGGCTACCCGCAGTCGGCCTGAATTCCAAAGTCCTGGTCCGGCGTCGGTTGCTGTCGCCTCTTCCCTGACGTCAATGCACCAGGGGTATAAAAGATGCAGCAGACGCCATTTTCTTCAGTTTTTCTTGCCCCAGATGTCAGGTACCCGCAAAAGGGTAGGCTAAAAATTCTGATCATAAAAAAGCATGCACATAAACCATCTACAAGCAAATACACCACATAGGTTGTATAGAATAGAGAAGTACAGATAAGTCCTAGCAATGAAAGGGGGATGGTGGGAGGGTAACCTGGACTGCAACAGTGAATACACTCGAACATCTACATTTATGGTAGGTACACAACTGTACTATGTTCATCGTGTTTCACTGTTGCAGTCATTACACTTGGGTTGAATCCTAAAGCTGAGGTTGGGTGGCTGGGCCTAAATAGAATTAGGAGTGGCTATGAGACCCTGCAGAACTGCAGTGCTCTGGATTTAGAGTAAAGAGGTAAGTGGTTGTGCTTTGTGAAAGTGTGCACTGAAGTCCAGGTTGCAGCCTCCAAAATGTCCTTGGTTGGTACTCCTCTGAGGAAGGCTGCTGCTCTGGTAGAATGTGGCCTAATGTCCTTAGGATTTGCCATGTTGTGAATAGCAGAAACGAATGCAGTGGCCTATCCATTTTGAAATAATCTGCTTTGAAATAGCTTTCCCTTGCGATCCTGCAGCATATGCCACTAAGAGTTGCTCAGTCTTTCTGAAAGCTTTAGTCTTGTCCAAGTAAAAGCGTAGCTGTCTGTGCATGTCCAAAGAATGCAGAAGTCTCCCCCTTATTCTGTGGGTTTGGATAAAAGGTAGGCAAATGCATGGTTTGGTTAAGGGCCACACTGGACACTACCTTAGGCATAAATGTTGGGTTTGTCTTTAGAGAAACCCTGTCCGGATGGAAAATAATAAAAGGTTCCAAAGCCATTAGTGCCTGTAATTCTGAGACTCTTCTTGCTGAAGTTATTGCTAGGAGAAGAGCTGTTTTCCATGATAAGTATTTTATCTCAGCTGCATTGGCTGGCTCAAAAGGAGGCAGTGTGAGTTTTTCCAAGACAAAATTGAGGTCCCACCATGCAGGTATTGGAGCTCTCCTTGGAGGTCTTATGTTGTTGGCCCCTCTGAGATACTGCCTTAGCAGTGGATGAAAGAAAATAGGTGGGTCCGTATTGTAATGAGCTGAAATGGCAGAGGCATTGGTTTTAATTGATGAGAAGGATAGGCCTTTGTCCAGCATCTCAGTTAGGTATTGTAAAATCTGAGGAATATTTGGAACAAGCGTGTCAATTCCTTGTGCCTGGTTCCAAGCACAGAATTTCTTCCATTTTTCTGCATAAGATTTTCTGGTGCTGGGCCTCCTGGCCTCCAAAATAACATCCATAACTGCTTTAGAGAGAGGTGTGTCCTGAATGGTTACATTATCTGCCATGCAGCCAGACTTAGGGTTCTGAGTTGGCTGTGTAGGATCTGATTGTTTAGTTGGGTCAGCAAATGAGGAATTTGAGGTAATGTCCAGGCTGGGCCTTGAGACAAGCTCTTTAGGATTGAGTACCAGTGCTGGCATGGCCAGTCTGGGGCAATCAGAATAATTTTTGGCTTCTCTTGTCTGACCTGTAGGAGTACCTTGGGGAGGAGAGGCAGAGGAGGGAAGGCATACACTGAGGGCTTTCCAGCTGAATGAAAGGGCATCCACTTTCCATGCTTGTTCGTGGTAAGTCCGAGTGCAGAATTTTTGTAGCTGGAAGTTGTGAGGGGAGGCAAATAGATCTATGTCTGGGCAACCCCATTTCCCTGTTATCATTCTGAAGATCTGTGGATCTAGTTTCCACTCGTGAGGATCCATGAGGTTTCTGCTTAGTTTGTCTGCCAAGGTATTTGTTCTTCCTGGCAGGAATTGTGCTTGCAGGTGTACTTGATAAGTCTATGCTGTGTTCTACAAAGTCATGGCTTGTCTGCAGAGGGGGTAGGAATGTGTGCCTCCTTGCTTGTTTATGTACCACATGACTGTAGTATTGTCCGTCTTTATCAGCAGTTGTTCTGGATGAAGTAGGTCCATGAAGGCTGTCAGTGCATTCTGTACAGCTAGCATCTCTTTTTGATTGATATGAAGATGCATTTGGCTTGTGGGCCATGTGCCCTGAATACATTTTCTTGCCATGTGTGCCCCCCCAGGCATAATCTGATGCATCTGTTGTTAATGTCTGCCTGGTTGTGGGCAAAGCGATTGGCTGTCCCTTGTTGTGGTGACAGGCCTGTGCCCACCATCAAAACTCCTGTTGCAGGCAGGGAATGAGAGTAATGTTTCCAGGCTGTGTAAATGTTGAATCCAAACACTTTTTAGATACCATTGTAGTTTCCTCATATGCAGTCTTGCATATGGAATTAGTAGAATGCAGGATGCCATGTAGCCCAGAGCCTGCAGAATTTTTTTTTGCAGATAACTGGGTCTTTGTTGCCATGTTTTCGAAGT
Source organism: Protopterus annectens (assembly GCF_019279795.1). Taxonomy (NCBI): domain Eukaryota; kingdom Metazoa; phylum Chordata; order Ceratodontiformes; family Protopteridae; genus Protopterus; species Protopterus annectens. The sequence goes on from NC_056742.1 coordinate 394,821,620, forward strand.
AAGAAGTCAGTTGTCTTTGTTTGTCTGGCGTGAGATAAGCCATCTGGGCAGTTGTATTTAAGCTTGCACCCAGGAATATTAACTCTTGAGAGGGTACTACTTTTGATTTATTTTCGTTTACTGTGTACCCTAGGCAAATTAGCAATCTTTTTACAAACGCCAGATGTTAGTAGAATGTCTTTGGTCTCTGTTTGAATAAGGCAGTCGTTCAAGTAGGTAAATATTTGAATTCCTCTGTCTGTAAAATGCAATTACTGGTGCCAGGCATTTTGTGAAAACCCTGGGTGCAGTAGATAAGCCAAAGGGCAGTGCAGAGAATTGGTAGTACATTGAGTCAGCTATGAATCTGAGGTATCTTCTACAAGTTTGTCTGATTGGGACATGCAGGTATGCCTCTTTGAGGTCCAAAGCTACAAGCCAAGCCTTCTTGCCCAGCATGGGCAGAAGTTGCTGCAGAGTCAACGTTTTGAATTTTGGAACATCCAGAAAGGTGTTTAGAATAGACAGGTCCAGAATTGGTCTCCAGGCTTTGTCCTTTCTTGGTACTAAGAAAAGTCTTGAGTAAAATCCTTGTCCCTGCTCTTGTTGTGGCACTGGCTGAATAGCTCTCATGTCCATGAGAGATGAAACTTGTTTTTGTGCCTCTGCCCATTGATTGTGTGGCAGGTCTGGCATACCTTTTGCCTTTGGAAGGGTGTGAAAGTGGAACCTGTAGCCCTGAGAGACTATATTTAAGACCCATTTGTCCTGGGTGATCCTGTGCCAATTTTGGGAAAAAAGTGCTAACTTTCCCCCTAAGGGAGCTGCCAAAAGATAGGTGCTTGGCATTGGCAGAGGGAAGTCATTGGGACTGTTTCCTATAAGGCTATGACTTGTCTTCTCTGCTTTTGGAGGTAGAAGCACCCCATTGTCTGGGCCTGTATGAGCCCTGGGGCTGTCTGCCTCTTTGTGGTCTGTCTGCCACTGGAAAGGACCAGTTCTTAGAAGGTCAGTACCTGCTAAATCTGGGTGGCTGTACCTGTAAGAAATCCTTTACTGTCTGCATATATTTAGTTTATCCTCTATTTTCTTCAACACCTCTTCTGCCTCAACACCAAAGTATCATGCTGTAATGGAGCGTCCAATAATTTTGCTTTAACATGATCAGGCAGATTCTGTTCCTTTAACCAAGCATGCCTTCTTATAACAGAACCTGTAACTGTGGCCCTGCACGAGGCCTCCAGTGAATCATAACCACATTGCAAAGTATGTTTTCCCACTTGTTTAGTTGCAAGCAATAAATCCTGCAAATCTTTGTTCTCAGAACATTCAGAATTTGTCAACATTTTTTGTTTTAACAAAGACATTAAGTATTGCTGATATTTGAACGTATGAAACTGACAATTTAAAGCCCTTACAGCCAAGGTAGCAGAAGTGTAGACTTTTTTCCCCCATCTGTCCAGAGCCCTAGAATCTCAATCTGAGGGGAAAGGGTTTTTAGCAGAAGCAGCCTTGACCCCTTTGGGACCCTGTGAGATAATTTCTGAGTCGGCAGCAGGGTTTTTATATAGAAATTTATGGGAATCTGGAACCCTGTAGTATCTGTCTGGCTTAACAGGTGCAGGAGGTAAAGAGTCTGGAGACAGTCCGGACTCTGAAAATACATCATCTACTATGTCTAGAACTGGAGGAATTGCAAGAGGTCTGTGCTGAGGCAGTAACAAAGTCTCCAAGCCTTTTCTTAGAATCTGAATAATCCTGGCTCTTCCAGTGGAAATGTTCCCTCATGGTATGCAGGGTTTCCCCAAATGAGTAATCCTCAGGAGGCGAAGCTGAAGGAATAGAATCTTCAGCATCAGAATCCTCATCGGGAGGAATAGAATATCCCTGTTCTGAAGAGGAATCAGAGGAAATGGAAACCTGATCAGAGGAATCATATTCAGTATCTTGCCTAGGCCTCTTTTCAGGAGGGGAATGGGAACCCCTGATCAAAGTAATTAGGTCTTCGGCCATTTTGAGCATCTGTTTCTTAGGCATAGAAGTCTGTCCTGGAGAATGCTGTACTTGTTTCCTTGTCTTTAAAACTGCTTTAGACTTTGTCTTGGATGCTGAAGTAGGCATTATATAAAGTTGTGTAGGTCTAAAAACACCCTCAGAAGCCAATGCCTGCTCAGTGGCTCCAGACCCATCTGAGGGATTAATTTCCAAAGGGCCAATACCTTGAGTATCCAGAGGCCTAGTTGTCACCACGTGGGAGTCGGAGGTGGCCTGTGGCTCTGAGGTAGCGGGAGTCAGGGGCTGCAAAAGCACCTCAATGAGCACCGGCGACTGGCCTAAAAGAGGCTTCGTCAGTTCTGGACCTTGGATGCCTGTCCTTTTCTTTATCCTTGCGCTTTTTATGAATTCCGGTCGTCGGTTGTTCCAATGGCAATATATAGTTAAACCTTCAGCCAAAGTAATGAACAGCAAAATCGTACCGACGCTTTATAGTGCATTGGTTAAATCTAGCACAAAACCGACAACTAGCAACTTTGTGATCAGGGCCTTGGCAAGGAATACAGTAAGAATGAAAATCCTTATGAGGTATTTGCTTCCCACAAGAAATACAATTATTAACTTTTTCTGACATCAGTCTGGAACAAGAAAAAAGTTTCCCCAATGGGGTACTTGGCTTTATTGAAGACTTCGGATCTGAAATTCAATTACAAAAATCTCAGGAGTTGGGCGACCAGTACTTGCGAACTGCTTTTGCTTCAGGCACCGCTCGGCAAGAAAGACTGAAGAAAATGACATCGGCTGCATCTTTTATACCCCTGGCGCACTGACATCAGGGAAGAGGTGACAGCAACCGACGCCGGACCAGGACTTTGGAATTTAGGCCGACTGCAGGTAGCCTGCCAGCAGGGTAACCCAAGTGTAATGACTGCAACAGTGAAACACGATGAACATCGTGGAGAAGAGTGTCCCTTGGTGACTCTCCATGAGGGGGGTTCAGGGCAAAGTAATTGCTGCACTTGTTCAGAAGGGATGCAAACAGATTGCAGCAAGGTTGGCCGCAGAGATGGCAGGTTTTTTCCATCACCATGGGATTGACACCCCACTCATGAATCATCAAAATAGTCCCACTCAGCTTGTCTGCTATCACGCTGGAGCTCCCCGGGATATGCATTGGAAAGCGGTTGGAAGAAATCACCCATTGCCAAACTCTGAGGGCTTCTCAACAAGGTAAGATTTGGTTCCTCCTTATTTATTGATGTACCAGACTACTGACATATTGTCCATCTGAATCGCCACTGTTCCTAGGGAAGGGCATCCTGAAATGCTTGCAACGTTAAGAGCACCTCCCTCATCTCTAGAACATTTATGTATAGATTGGCCTCCATTTGGCACCAAGTGCCTTGGATTGTCCTTCCTAGATAATGCCCACCAAACCTAACTGGGAAGTGTCTGTGGTCACTATGGCTTGAAGCTGTGGAAGAATAAATGGGACGGCCCAAGATAATTTTGTTGGGAGTGAAGCCACCATGATTGTTCCTATTTGCAGCGATTGGTAATTAAGATGTTGTGCAACAAAGGCTGATCTATCAGCAACCACAGGGAGACTAGAAGCCATTGTAGGATTCGCACAGGATATCTAGCTAAGGGAACTAGAGTGATAGAGGTTGCCATCGAGCTTAATGATTGTAGGACTAATCTGGCTGGAACACTTTTGTTCTGGATAATATGGTTGACTTGTGACCTGATTCTTCATAGTCTTTACAATGGGAGTGAAGCAAGACCTGCAACTCTATCTAAATAGAGCTCCGATGAATTCTAGTTGCTGTGATGGTCACAGATTTGACTTTTCACAATTTATTATGTCTAGAGATGAGCAAAGATGCAGAGTGTAATCCCTTGCCCATTCCAGATGATGCCTGGTGGTAGCGGTAAGGAGCCAGTCGCTGAGGTATGGAAAATCCTGAAATCCTTGCAGTCTGAGATGAGCTGCTACCACTGCCATGCATTTGGTAAACACCCTGAGGGCTGTGTTGAGGCCAAAGGGCAGTGCTCTGAACTGAAAATGATTGGCTCTTATGTGGAAATGCAGGAATCTCCTGGATAGCTTGTCCATTTTTGTGTGTTAATATGCATCCTGAACCTCTATAAAGCCCATCCAATCATCTTTCTCCAAGAATGGAAGTATTGACTGTGCCAAGATTATCCGAAATTTGGTTTGCTGAACTGCCTTGTTGAACTGGCTGAGATCCAAAATGCGTCTCCAGTCTCCTGTTTTTTTGGTCACTAAAATAAATCTGGAGTAGAACAGAGATCCCATTTGGTCTGGTGGAACTTCTTGGATAACTTTTTTTGGAGCAGTTTTTAAATTTCTACTCTTGCTGCTTCCCTGTGACTTGGTGGAACATCCAGTTGTCTTTTTTGGACTTGAGGAAAGTGGAATATTGTAACCTCTGAAATTGATTCCCTGCATCCATTTGTCCAATGTTATTTGTTGCCAGACAGATTGGTGCCGGGATAATCGTCCCCTGACTGCCTCCAGAGGAAGGCAATTGGGCCTCTATTCAGGAGTGCTGATAGGAGTTACCAGAGAAGGAAGCTCTGGACCCCTGGTTCTGCAGGCCACTTCTGCCTCAAGGACGGTGTCTTAAATTTGTACTTCCCCCTCTGCCCCGGGGGAAGTCTTTGTTGAGTGAATCTTGAAAGGGCCCTTGGGATTTGCTGAACCATATTTTCCCACTTCTCTAGTTCCTGGAATAGGACCATTGAGGAGTGAAGAAATGTACGCCTACGGCAGAAAGGGTCTTCCCACCTCTCACATCTGGCAAGTGTATCTTTCACTTTTGGTCCAAACAGGGATGAGCCTTCAAACGAAGCACTGAAGAATGAAGATTTAAATGTCTCTGCAAAGTCACACAAGCGTATCCAGGTGTCTCTCCTAAGGGCTACGCCTGAATCCGCTGCTCTAGTCGTCCCTTTGGCTGCGTGGGCAATCAGTCTCATGGATGAAAGACGAACTGGAAATTGCTTCAAGGGTAGCGAGCTGAGAAGTAACTTTGTCTCGTACCTCTTCAGCTACTGCTCCTGAGACGGTATCTCACAGGTCTTTGATTAAATCTCTCTGGAATCTGGTAAAGTGTGCCATGTAGTTCAAAGACCTGAGAGCAAAGGTCGATGAAGCGTAAACGTGCTTCTCAAATCTATCCATAGTCCTAGACTCCTTGCTAGGAGGATGAACAGTAGGACTCTCCTCAGCAAGCTCTTTTTTCGTGGCTGCCACTATCACCATGGCATCTATGGGAATACCTTTAGCCCAATGCTGTTTTTCTTTGGGAGCAGAAAGGATCCGGTCAGGCCTCTTGGGGATCAGTTCAATGGAGTCAGGAATTTTCCATGCCCACTGGGTGATCAATTTAATGAGGCCATCAGCGGGCGGTGAGATCCAAGAGATAGAGGGTTGGGCATGAAAAGCATCAGATATACAGACTCCTCTAAGGAAGGCTGGAGGGAAGTTTAGCCACCCCTCTGTTTAAGGATTTCCAGGATGTCCCCAAAGGAATCATCATCAGGGAGTGAACAGGGGGAACCTTCCTCCTCATCGAAATCTGTATCCTTGGTGATGGTCTCCTCTGGGGAGTCCAAGTGCTTGCTCTGCACTTCCTCAGGGGGGGATTTTCCGGGGAAGTATCCAAAGAGGAAACCACCAATGTGGGCCTTTCCTGGGGCTTTTGTGCCCTCTGTCCCAGGGATGAGACTGATGGAAGCTCTGGTCAAGGGGAAGTAAAAGTCTGGACTGACAGGGATGGCAAAGACTGGGAGTGTACAATGGACAAAGCCTTCTCCATGATTCGGAAGGTCGCCCCCCCATAGAGGGATGGGAGCGCAGAACTGAAACAGACTCCTTCAGAACCATGGTCCCACCCCGCATCGAGGAGGCGACTCGCAAAACCTAAGTCTGAGTCAATCCAATGAAAGCTGAAGCACCAAGGGGGATGGAAGGCTCTGAAATTAAAGAAGTCTATCGCTGGTCCTGGAACCAGACATGAAGTCCTGACCCTGGGAGACCTCTGGTTCTGTAAACCTGGAGGAACTCATGGCAATTCTTGGTTCTGGAGAAGATGTTCTTGCAGGAACTGACAGTTACAGCCAGATAGGTCAGTGGCAGGGGATCCAATGACTCACTCGGAGTTGGAGGAGGAATCAAAGACTGTGTCAAATTAGGCCCAGTCCCGGTGCCAACTTGGCTAGGAGCCAAAGAGGAAGGTAATCCCCTCACTGTCAGGAGCTGATCCACCAGCCTCATGATATCCGATTCCAAGAGGCTTTTAATGGATTGAACCGACGAAGTCGAAGGAGACCTAGGAGGTCTCTATTTGATAAAGGGGCTCGGTGATTGATCCTTGAATGGATCGACTGAGGGAGAATATCTAGACCCTGGTATAGAAATTACATCTGTCTGCTCCAGTACCAAAGACTCCCTTGGTACCAAGGCAGTTGAAGTTGAATGCGAAGATTTGGCAGGTGACAAATCTTTTTTGCCATTTGGTGCAAAGGGAGCTATTGACACTGAAGGCTGTTTCGAAATCTCTTTAGGTGGTTCCGAAGAAGTGCTTGGAACTGGGGAAGTTTGCTTTTTGGAAGAGGAGGAGGAGGAAGATGAACTGACATCAGTCATGGACCTAGAAATGGCCTCTTCAAAGTCCCCTTTCAGTAACCCTTTTAGTAGTTTATTTCTCAATTCAGTTAGTGTCTTGGCGGAGAAACCAAGACATATAGAGCAATTTTCCTGCAGGTGGACTTTACCCACACAGTAAACACACCAAACATGCCTGTCTGATGTGGTCATTTTCCTATCACACTTTTGGCACCTCTTGAAACCCAAGGTGCCTTCAGATGACTTAGTTGAAGAGTCAGATTTTTCAGCCTTATCCCAGAGATAATACACACTCACCAATAAAAAGAGGAACAGTGAAAGATTTTTTTTTTTTTTTGGCAGACAAGAGGAAAGGGGAGATGCCAACCATGGTATTCAAGAAATACCTAAATAGGTATAAGAGAGTACCAACAATGGTACGTAGAAAACTACCAACAGTAGAAAAAGGAATACAAGGGAGACACACATGCTGAGAAGATATAATGGGAGGAGTGGGTCGGGAATTAAAGTCACCAAAAGATAGAAAAGAGATTTATGAAAGCAGAAGAGATTTTTAAGGGAAAAAAAAAAACTTACTTTAATCAGAAGCCAAAGCTCAATAGCGGTTGTATGTGTCTAACACAAGAAGCAGAAAATGAGATCTGAGATAATTTAGAGATGAGCATTATGGGTAGAGCCTAGCTTGGGAGTTTGGAAGGTGAAAGATTAAGTAAATAGCCGAGTCAGTTCTGAGGCTTGGAACCGAGCCCACAGTCAAGGATTGAGTGAAGACTGACACTAGATCTGTCATTTAGATGAGTATGCTCTTCCAGGTTATGTGACTAATCAGTTTTCTTCATGCAAAGTATACTTGTGTAGGAAGTAATATGTTAAATATTGTAATTTATAAATGCTGCTACTCAAAGGTAATGAGCGACTGAACATATTACCACTGGATGTGCAGGAGAACAAGTTTTTACATTTTTTTTCAGGAGGTGGCGGAATTTGTTCATCAGAGAAATAAAACGGATACAAAACTGGTATTTATCTGTTGCCTCTCAGATCCTGCAATGAATCTTAAGTAAAACTGTGTCCATTTTGGTTTGTAGTGAACCTGAGCGTAGGGACCAGGTTGAGGAGACCCTAGAGAGGTGGAGATATGCTCTAGAGAGGACAGAAATGAAGGTCAGCAGGACTAAGACAGAATGTGTGTGTGAATGAGAGGGAGGATAGAGGAATGGTAAGGAATCAGGGAGTAGAGTTGGTGAATTTGGATGAGTTTAAGTGCTTGGGATCAACAGTTCAGAGTAATGGCAAGTGTGGAAGAGAGGTAAAGAAGAGAGTACAGACAGGGTGGAATGGGTGAAGTGTGTCAGGACTGATTTGTGATAGATGGGTAGCAGTAAGAATGAAAGAGAAGGTCTACAAGAGGGTAGTGAGACCAGCTATGTTTTAGGGGTTGGAGACGGCAATGACAAAAAGGAAACAGTCAGAGCTGGACATGGCAGAGTTAAAGATGTTAAGATTTGCACTGGGTGTGACGAGGATGGACAGGGTTAAAAATCAGTATATTAGAGGGTCAGCTCAGGTTGGACGGTTTGGAGACAAAGCCAGACAGGCAAAATTGCATTGGTTTGGACATGTGCTGAGAAGCGATGCTGGATATATTGGGAAAAGGATACTAAGGATGGAGCTACCAGGTAAGATGAAAATAGGAAGGCCTAAGATTAGGTTTATGGATGTGGTGAGAGAGGACATGCAGGAAGTTGGCGTGACAGAGCAAGATGCAAAGGACAGGAAGAAATGGAAACAGATGATCTGCTGTGGTGACCCCTAACGGAAACAGTCAAAAGAGAAGTGAATCAATACATGTACTGTCTTTTAGTAGGGCTAAAAGTACATGGATAAGAAGGCATTTCTGGAAGAGGCCCTGGGCAAGAATCTTGATGAAAGCATATCAAATACCCTTAAAAGAGCTTGTTTGTAGTAATTTATTTTCAGGAAGTGTCAAAAGTTACACATACACCCTTATGTAAAATGCTGTACAAGTGAAGTCAAGGATGGAACAGGCTGGAAATTATTTAGTTCTAGGATTTATTGCATGTTTTTGTGGTATGTGTGCGCGTGGGGGGGGGGCACATACTACTTGTCTTTTATCCTGTCTAAGCTACAGCATAATTTGCTGTATGCAGAAGGATGACATTTTACAAGAGGGGAACATTTCTTGTAAACTGTGAAAAGGGGCCAAACAAAAAAACAGGTATGCATTTACTACATCAACTGAACTGTAAGAAGGTATTCTGCACTGAGCAGCTACTGGGATTTAATGTTATGACATTCCCATTTTCTCAAGCTCCTGAACCTAGCCATTCTAATGCATGCTGTAATCCCACACAACAAACTAGGATAACATGACTACTCCCCAAAGATCCCTAGTTGCACCAAACATTTTGCAGTGATCAACTAGTCCCTCATTAGGCTGCCCCAGTAGTCCAAAGATGGTAGATGTCAAGAACCCACAGATACATGGCTGTCCATGCTATGGGCAAACATGAAAAATTGTCTTCCCATGGGCAGTCCAACAGGGTTATCATGACCGCAAATGCTGCAACAGGGGAGTAAACCCTTTATGAGAATTACTGTGCAGATTGGGGGAAGGCAACAATGCCTAATTCCTATGCAAACTGCCTCAGTCATTGGGAGTATGGGGAATTTGTTTTGGGGATTGCAGAATTAGACAGCTAGAGGAATCCAGAAAGTATAAAAGATCTGTTTATTGTTGCAGCAGTCATTAATAATGTCCTGTGAAACATACCAAAAGTGCAGCTCATTCCATAAGGGGGACCACAATGGTCTACCTGAGCTCTTACTGAAATGAGGACAGCATATGCAACACATTCAGTGCAGACACACTTCTGAGCCTGTTGCCCTAGCCACAGAACCAACATATACAAAGTGATAATGGGCATTGAGAGAGTCCCCAAGTAGAAGCTGGGTTAAAGTCTTCTGCACGGCTTCCTCAATTCTAAATTGAGGGAGGCCCACCAGCTTTCCAGATTCTGATGCATGAAAGAGGACTGAAGCCAAAACTAATGAAAATTATAACTAAGGGACCTTAGTGGCAAAGCAGAAAACCCTCTTGCCCTCATGTTCAAAAGCCCTGGACTCCTTATCAAGGGATAAGATGGAAGATTTGAGACCAACTATAAAATAAAGAAATCCCACAGGAGTTGGCCTTGGGTTGGTAGAAAGCTTCTGCTTTCTTAGAAGTGACAGCTGAATTTGGATGGCTTCAGGCCACAAGAAATACGGGCAGGTTCCTATGACTTATGCGTGCACGAATTAATTCAAAGCACATTTTAATAAATGCAACTTGCCAGTTTTTGGTATCATGGTCAGCTCTAGAATTGTCCATATATCCATTTGATTTCTTCAATTATTCTACCATATCTAGAATATCAGAAAGGACTTTCCTTTCTGTGGACATTTGCTCTTTCCTTTGGGAGACAACCTGCTGCACTACAGCTTTCCTTGGTGGCACACATAGGACAGCCTCTGTCCGACTCCTAACAAAGTTTCATAGTTCTCATAGACTCTGTTTTCTTGTGACAGCTTTGTTTGTGAAAATTCTGGTTTAGTTTCCTACTCTGACATACTTGGTGTGCACAAATGTCTGCAATTCTTCCTATGCAGCTTTTCATCTTCCTCACAGTCAAAAGGCCTTGGTTCAGCTGTTTCACAAACTTTCCTCAGTTTTAGGCTGTAAATTTCCCAATAGGTTCGATATTTTTGTTGAATCTCCAACAAGAAAATCTGGCAATTCCCTGTATTTACATCATAATAGCATTTCCATCTCTACTGATTTTTTTCCAGTACTTCCTGTAGTTTGTACTGAATTTCAGGCATCAGTAACATAACATACTTAAAGAAGGTAATTTGTTTTACAGTTTGTCAGTTAATAACCAAGCCCCTGCAATGGAACATGAGATATGACAATAATCATGGCTTTTACTACTGCTTTATCATATATTCTACTGTCTAAATTTTTCTCTTCACTAGTCCATTGGTCTGGGAGGCTGGTAGTGCTGAATGAACATTATGTTTGTATTTCAAATTACACACATCGCCTGAATTCCCAGGCCCCTGCCCCAATATTGTACATCCCCAGGCTTGAGAATACAGATGTACGCATGTCTAGTCAGCTTATTTCAAGATGCATGAAAAGTACAGTTGTGTACACTTAAAATAAATGAAGATGTTCAAGTGTCTCCACTGTTGTAGTCATCACATTTGGGTTATTCCTGCTGGAGTAGCCCTCAGCTGTCCTGAATACCAGAGACTTAGTATTTCTGAGTTGGTCACTTGAAGACTGATGTCAGGTCATCAGGGGTATAAAGGAAGGCAGCCAACACCATAACATCAGTTTTTCTTGCCCTAACCGGTCAGGAGCCCCCAAAGTAGGAGGCCAGGCTCTGGTGGCAGGACCCCGCTGGTGGAAAAATACCAATATGTCCCTTCTAAGGAAAGGAGGGGAACAAGGAAGAAAGGTAACAAAAAGGGGGGAGGAGGTAGGGAAACCAGGACTGCAACAGTGAAGACACTCTAACATCTACATTTATGGTAAGTGTACACAACTGTACTATTTTCTTTGTGTTTCACTGTCGCAGTCATCACATTTGTGTAGATTTCCAAAGCTGAGGAAATGTGTGGAGGCAGTCAAGGAAGCTAGGGGCTGGCTAGCATGCCCTGCAAGACTGCAGAGACAAAACCTGCCCTGGATTTAAAAAAGAGAGGCAGATAGTAATGTTTGGTAAAGCTGTGAACTGATGTTCAATTGGCAGCCTCTAGGACGTCCCTGGTGGGGACTCTCTGAGGAATGCCACAGAGGTGGAGGCTGCTCTGGTGGAGTGGGTCCTAACCCCCTTGCAGGGAGGTTTGCCATGCTGCTTGTAGCAGAAATGGATGCAGTGTGTTATCCATTTGGAAATTGTTTGCTTGGAGATGGCTTTGCTCTCTGCCCCTGAAGCAAAGCAAACGAGCAGTTGATCAGATTTTCTGAAGGGTTTAGTCCTGTCCAGATAGTATCTGAACTGTCTGTGCACATCTAGAGAGTGCAGAATCCTTTCCCCCTTGCTTTGAGGGTTAGGAAAGAAGGTGGGCAAATGGATGGATTGGTTGAGAGCCACAGTGGATACCACCTTGGGCATGAAGGATGGATTAGTTCTGAGGGATACCCTGTCTACATGGAAGATGATGAAGAGTTCCACTGCCAAAAGTGCTTGCAGCTCAGAGACTTTTCTGGCTGAAGTAATGGCCAGGAGAGAAATTTTAGCTCTGCAAAAGAAGTTGATTCGAATGGAGGCAGGGTGAGATTTTCCAAGACAAAGTTAAGGTCCCACGCCGGTGTTGGTGCTCTTCTGGGTGGCCTCAAGTTGTTAAACGCCTCTGAGGAACTGCTTGATCAGAAGGTGTGAAAAAAGAGGCTGCTCAGTGGGACAATGAGCGGAAATAGCAGAGGCGTGAATTTTTATAGAGGAGAAAGAGACACCACTGTGTAGTAGGGTCAGCTAAGTAGTCCAGGAGAGGGATGGAGGGCTGTGCTGTATTGACTCCCTTAGCCTGGATCCAGGTGCAGAACTCTTTCCATTTATCTGCATAAGACTTTCTGGTGCTAGGGCATCTGGCCTTTTGGATAACATCCAGAACCTGTTTACTGAGGACGGCAGATTGGTCAGGGGTCAGATTATAAGCCAAATTGAGTGTCTGCAATTGGAGGTGCATGAATTCCCCTGCCCTCTGGGTTAGGAGGTTGTGAACCTGAGAAAGGTTCCATGGGGGCAGTGGAGACAGGCTGTGCAGCAAGGGGTACCAGTGTTGTCTGGGGCCATCTAGAGCTATGAGAATGATCCTTGGTGTTTCTTCCCTTACTTTGATCAGTACTTTGGGAATGAGAGGTAGGGGAGGAAAGGCAAAGACTGAGAGGTTTACCCAGGTGAAGGACAGGGCATCTACTTTCCATGCCATGCAGTGATGCTTTCTGGTGCAGAATTTGTTGAGCTGATGGTTGGTGTGGGAGGCAAAGAGGTCAACCTCCGGGGTTCCCTATTTCTGAGTTATTAGTAAGAAGGTGTTTCTGTTGAGCTGCCACTCGTGGGGGTCCAACAGTTTTCTGCTTAATTGGTCTGCCAGGGAGTTGAGAGAGCCTGGCAGGTATTGTGCTAACAGGTGTAGATGCATGGAAGAGGCTGTGAACCAAAGGGTCATGGCCAGCCTGCAGAAGCGGGTATTAGTGAGTCCCTCCCTGCTTGTTGATGTACCACATTCACTGTGGTGTTGTCTGTTTTGATCAGGAGAACCCCTGGAGAGACAGAAGAGGTTTGAAAGCTATCAAGGCCTGGTGCACAACCATCATCTTTTAAACTAATGTGCAGGGCTTCACTGGCCCTGTATGCACCTACCATCCAGGTGTGCACCCCAAGCATAGTCTGATGTGTCTGTGGTGAGGGTCTGGGCGGAGGGGTGTGGGGAGAAGGGCAGTCCCTTGTTGTGGGAGCGGACTGTTGCCCAAAGAAATTCCTCCCTCAGGCAAGGAATAACAGGTAAGAGAGTTTCCAGATCTTGAGAGTGTTGACACCAAAGGCTCTTTAGGTACCATTAAAGTTTCCTCATATGCAGTCTGGCATATGGAATAAGGAGTATGCAAGATGCCATGAACCCCAGGGCTTGCATGATTTCCCTTGTAGAAAGCTGGGGCCTGGTGACCAGCTGAGAGAAGTAAGCTGATAGGAAACTTTGTTTTTCTGGTGTTAGGGATGCCATCTGGGATGCTGTGTCCAGATTGCTCCCAGGAAGATTATCCTCTTGGTAGGTACCAGTTTGGATTTCTTTTCATTGATTGTGTACCCTAAGGAGGTCTGTAGGTCCTTTACAAAGGCCAGATCTTTGAGCAGCTTTTCCTGGCTGACTGCCTGAATAAGGCAGTCGTCTAAGTAGGGATACATTTGAATATTTCTTTGCAAAAAGCAATGGCTGGAGCCAGGGATTTTGTGAAAACTCTGGGAGCAGTAAATAAGCCAAAGGGAAGTGCAGAAAACAAAGTGTTGAGATCCTGCCCTGAAGCGAAGACATTTTCTGCAGGACTCCCTGATGGGAATGTGGAGGTAGGCCTCTTTTACGTCCAGGGTGACTAGCCAAGCGTCCTTGGACAGCACGGGTAGCGGCTGCTGGAGGGTGAGCATTTAGAATTTTGGGATCACCACAAAGATGTTTGGAATGGACAGATCGAGGATGGGGCGCCAGGTGCCCTCTTTTCTGGGCATCAGAAAACATCTGGAGTAGAAGCCTTGACCTATCTGCTCTGCAGGAATGTGTTCTACTGCTCCCAAGGAGAGTAGGGTATGGATTTGCTTTTGAGCCACTGCCCACTGATTTGGTGGTAGATCTGTGAACCCTTTTGGGATTGGAAGGGTGTGGAAGGAGAATTTGTACCCCTGAGACACAATGTTCAGAACTCATTGGTCCTTGGTAATGGTGGCCCAGGTGCTTGAGTGAAAGGAGAGTCTTCCTCCTAGGGGTATGTGATGGTGGGCAGAGGTGAGGTAGGGAGTGGATGAGTCACTGTGAGTTTTGCCATAAGGGGGTGGCTTAACTCCCGTGTTTTGAAGTGGATGCAGTCCACTGCTTAGATCCCTGCAACCCAAGGGACTGCTGTCTTGGAGATCCGTTTCCACGAGGCCTAGGCTGGCCCTGTTTACTAGATGCAGGAAAGGACCAATGCTCGGAAGGAAAATGCATGCTGAACCTAGAGGCTGTGCCTGTAAGAAATCTTTAATAGTCTGCATAGACTTTGCTTTTTCTTCCATCTTTTTTAACACCTCTTCTACTTTAGTACCAAATAAATTATCTTTGTGCAAGGGTGCATCCAACAATTTTGATTTGACATGGTCTGGCAGGGGTTGTTCCTTAAGCCATGCATGTCTTCTAATGACAGATCCAGTGACTGCTGCCCTGCAAGAAGCTTCTAGGGCGTCAAAACCGCAGTGCAAAGTGCGTTTAGTTACTTGACCAGCAGAGTGCATTAACTCCTGTAAATCTTTAGATTCTGGCCATGCAGGACAGGAGGACATTTTTTGTTTAAGGAGTTCCAAGGTATGTTGCTGATATTTAAGCATATGGAACTGACAATTGAGTGCCCTGATAGCAAGAGTAGCGGAGATGAATACTTTTTTACCCCATCTGTCCAGTGCTCTAAAATTCCTGTCTGAGGGGGTGGGATTCTTAGCTGAAGTAGCTTTAACCCATTTTGGGCCTTGAGTAATGACCTCAGGGTCCACTGCTGGGTTTGTAAAGAGATATTTGAGAGTCAGGGACTCTGCAGTACCTGTCTGGCTTTTTGGGAGCAGGAGGGAGGGCATCTGGAGTCAAGCTGGATTCAAGGAAGACATAATCTACCACATCTAGGACTGGGGGAGATGGCCTAAGGGCCTGTGCTGTGGATGGTCGATCGGAACTCTGAGTCTCTTTTTAGGCTGTGGGTAGTCTTGACTCTCCCATTTGAAATGCTCTCTTAAAGTATGCAGGGTTTACCCAAAGGAAAAAAATCCTCTGGGGGAGAGGCTGAAGGAATAGATTCCTCTGCATCAGAATCCTCATATGTAGAGAGGGGCTGCATGTCTTCATAGTCAAATGCATCAGATTCATCTGACTCTTGTTCAGACAAAATGTCTGGAGACGGATCTCGCTTTCTTTTTGAGGGAGTGGCTTGGCTTCCCCTAATCAGCATGATAAGGTCCCCTCTGCCATTCTAAGCATTTGCGATGGAGGCAAGGGAGCAAGCACCAAAGAATGGCTGGAAGGTGGTTTCTTGGAGGTGGTTCGAACCCTGGGCCTAAGGAACTCGGTTAGTTTAGAAAAAATAGTAGCCGTGAAAGAAGGTGTCTGTTTATGTCTGGATTCGGTGCTGCGAAGGACTTCCTCGGAAGCCAGTGTCTGCACAGCGGTTCCAGACCCATCCAAGGTAGAGATGACTGCATTATCCTTAGATGAAGATGAGTTCTGTGGCATACTGGACTTCGAAAGGTTCTCGGTAGATGCCTGCAAATTAACTGAAGCGGGCGTCATGGGCTGCAAAAGCACCTTACTGAATTCCAGAGGACTGACTACCAGCTTACCGGTAGCGTCGTCGGACGGTTTAGTCCTGTGTGGTCTGTTTCTGTCTTTATCTTTACATTATTTCAGAAGATCTGCTATCGGATGGGCTTATGGAAGCCATATCGGAATTCAAGGACTGTAAACAGAAATATCTGGCTACAATAAGAGCCCGATGACGAATAGTTCTGGTGTTAAATAAAGCACAGAACCGACAAAGTACAGTTGTGTACACCTACCATAAATGTAGATGTTAGAGTGTCTTCACTGTTGCAGTCATGACTGCAGGGTTCTCCCCTGCCGGCAGGCAGCCCCAGGTCGGCCAGAATCCCAAAGTCTGGGTCCGGTGTCGGCTGTTCAACCATGCTCTCTGACGTCAGAGCGCCAGGAGTACAAAGCTGACAGCCGACGCCTTCTTCTCCAGTTTTTCTTGCCCCAGATGTCAGGAGTCCCAAAATGAAAAAGGTCCCATAACCTTTGCAAATACACCTCAGAAGAATGGTGAAAAAAGGAAATACACAAAAGTAAAAATAAGAGGGGACAGGAGGGAGGGAAACCCAGACTGCAACAGTGAAGACACTCGAACATCTACATTTATGGTAGGTGTACACAACTGTACTATGTTCATCGTGTTTCACTGTTGCAGTCATGACTGTAGGGTAGAATCCCAAAGCTGAAAGAAAGGGAGGTGGCCATAAAGAGGAAGGGGCGGCTAAAAGGCCCTGCAAGACTGCAGAGGCAAAGCCTGCCCTAGACTTAGAGTAGAGAGGTAGATTGTAGTGCTTAGAAAATGTATGCACTGAACTCCAAGTTGCAGCTTCCAAAATATCCTTGGTAGGAACTCCCCTGAGGAAGGCCGCAGAAGTGGCAGCAGCTCTGGTGGAATGAGCCCGTATACTCCCTGGGATTTGCATTCCATGGTGAGAATAACAAAATCTGATTCCATGAGCAATCCATTTAGAAATGGTCTGTTTTTAAATGGCTTTACCTTGGGAACTGGAAGCATAAGAAACAAACAATTGCTCTGATTTTCTGATGTCCTTAGTTCTGTTCAGGTAAAAACGTAGCTGTCTGTGTACATCCAAGGAATGTAAGATCCTTTCCCCTTTATTTTGAGGAGTGGGGAAAAAGGTTGGCAAGTGTATAGTTTGATTTAAAGCCACTTTGGAAACCACCTTAGGCATGAAGGTAGGATTAGTCCTCAAAGATACCCTGTCTTGATGAAAAATAATATAAGGTTCCACAGCCATTAGAGCTTGTAACTCTGAAACCCTCCTGGCAGAGGTTAGGGCTAACAGGATGACTGTCTTCCAAGATAAAAACTTGATGTCAGAAGAAGCAGCAGGCTCAAAAGGAGGCAAGGTTAGTTTTTCCAAAACATAGTTGAGATCCCAAGCAGGAATAGGAGGAGATCTAGGAGGTCTTAAGTTCTTAGCTCCTCTGAGAAACTGTCGCATGAGCTGGTGGGAAAAGATGGGAGGGTCTGTATTATAATGAGCAGAAATAGCAGAGGCATGTATTTTAATGGAAGAGAAAGAGAGACCCTTATGTAAGAGATCTGTCAAGTAAAGCAAAATTAAAGTAATGTTGGGAAGAGGAGGATCAGAATCCTGAGCCTGCATCCAGGAACAAAATCTTTTCCATTTTCCTGCATAAGATTTTCTAGTGCTAGGATGTCTGGCTTCTAATATGACATCCATAGCCTGCTTGGGCAGTAAAGAAGAAATTAAAAGCCCTGGATTAACCAGGCTGCTAGACTGAGTTCTGATATGAGTGTGTAGAACCTGTTCCTGATGTTGAGACAGAAGGTTCGGAGACTGAGGTAAAACCCAAGGGGGCTCCAGGCATAGGTTTTTTAGAGTTGGATACCAAAACTGCCGAGGCCAATTTGGAGCCAGCAAGATGATCTTGGGCTTGTCCTGTTTTATCTTCAATAAAACCCGTGGAAGAAGAGGGAGAGGCGGAAAGGCATATCCCGAGAGGTTCCTCCAACTGAATGACAGGGCGTCCACTCTCCAAGCTTCTGTGTGGAAAATCCTGGTGCAAAAAGTCTGTAGCTGATGATTGAGATGGGATGCAAAGAGGTCTATGTGAGGACATCCCCAGACTGCTATCATCTTGAATATTTTGGTGTCCAGCATCCACTCATGTGGATCCGAAAGATGTCTGCTCAGACTGTCTGCCAGGAAGTTTTGTTTCCCTGGTAGAAACTGAGCCTGAAAATCCAGATTGCAAGATAGAGCTTTGTCCCATAGATCCATGGCTAGTCTGCAAAGGGGGTAGGAATGAGATCCCCCTTGCTTGTTTATGTACCACATAACTGTGGTGTTGTCTGTCCGTATTAACAGTTGCCCTGGTTGTAAAACATTCCTGAAGGCCAATAGAGCTTTCTGAACGGCTAACATTTCCTTTAAATTGATATGCAGGTGCTTCTGATCCTTTGTCCAAAGGCCCTGCAAACAATTGCCCTGAAAATGGGCTCCCCAAGCATAATCCGAGGCGTCCGTGGTTAGAATCTGAGAGGCAGGAGACAGACGGAAGGGCTTCCCTTTGTTTGGAGCACATGCCCTGGACCACCAAAGAAATTCATTTTGAAGGCAAGGAAGAACGGAGATCAGTATGTCTAAACTGTGGCAATGCTGAGACCATACACTTTTTAGGTACCACTGTATTTTCCTCATGTGTAGTATTGCATATGGCATGAGAAGGATGCAGGAGGCCATGTAACCCAAAGCATGCAGGAATTTCCTTGCAGATAGATGAGTTAAAGTTGCCAAAGTTCTGAAAGTTGAAGCCAGCTGTAACTGTTTTTCAGATGTCAGAAATGCCATCTGGGTTGTGGTGTTTAGAAGTGCACCCAGAAAAGTTATCTGTTGCGATGGTGTCAAATTTGACTTTTTTATGTTTACAGAGAATCCCAGGAACTTGAGGAGGTTCTGTACAAATTCTAGATGCTGGAGTAAGACATCCTTGCTGTCTGCCTGAATGAGACAATCGTCCAGATAAGGGTAAATTTGAATTCCCTTTAGTCTGCAGTAAGCTACTACTGGAGCCAGGCATTTGGTGAAGACCCTGGGTGCAGTAGATAATCCAAAGGGCAGCGCAGAGAATTGAAAGTGCCTCGATCCGGCTTTGAACCGGAGGTATTTTCTGCGATCCTGCCTGATGGGAATGTGTAAATATGCCTCCTTTAAATCCAAAGTTACCATCCATGCATTCTTGGACAGCAGTGGAAGTAGCTGCTGTAGAGTAAACATCTTGAATTTTGGAACCTGTAGAAAGGTGTTCAAGACCGACAGATCCAGAATGGGTCTCCATGAGTTTTGCTTCCTTGGGACTAGAAAGAGCGTTGAATAAAACCCTTTTTCCCATCTCTGAAAGAGGAACCAGTTCTATGGCAGTCATAGCCAAAAGAGCTTCCACCTGGTTTAAGGCCTCCGTCCATTGATGTTTTGGAAGGTCTGGCCACCCGCTTGGCCTTGGCAAGGTATGAAAATGGAATTTGTAACCTCTTAAAACCACATCCAAAACCCATTTGTCTTGGGTTATTTGAGTCCAATTTTGATAAAAAAGAGAGTGTTTTCCTCCGAGGGGGGCTTCCAGGGAAGAAGTTCCTGTAGCCCCACAGAGGGAGTCATTGAGTTTGTTTCCTTTGAGATTGTGACCTGTCCTCTCCTCCCCTAGGGGTGGAAGCAGTCCACTGTCTTGGTCTATAAGCAGCTTGTGATTGAGGCCTCCATCTGGAACGTCTGTATCTACCCCTCTGAGGCCTGTCTGAAGTGGGAAAGGACCAATTTTTTGAAGGCCAATTCCTGCTAAATCTAGGAGGCTGTACTTGTAAGAAATCTTTAACTGTTTGCATTGATTTCGCCTTATCCTCCATCTTTTTAATCACCTGTTCAGCTTTCGATCCAAACAAAACATTAGGCTGAACAGGAGCATCCAATAATTTTGCCTTTACCTGTTCAGGCAAATTCTGTTCCTTTAGCCATGCATGCCTCCTAATGACTGTGCCAGAGGCCGCAGCCCTACAAGAAGCCTCCAAGGCATCAAATCCACAGTGTAAACCATGCTTCCCAACTTGTTCAGTGGCATGTAATAAGTCATGTAATTCCTTATCCTCTGCACAGGCAGAAATGGAAGTAAGCTTTTCTTTTAAGACAGACAATAGAAATTTCTGGTATTTAAACATATGAAACTGACAGTTTAAAACCCTAATGGACAAAGTGGCAGAAGTGTACACCTTTTTGCCCAATCTATCTAAGGATCGAGAATCCTTTTCAGTAGGAGTAGGATTTTTGGTAGAAGCGGCTTTAGCTCCCTTAGGACCCTGAGAAATGGTTTCAGGGTCAGCAGAAGGGTTCTTGTGTAAAAACTGATGGGAATCAGGAACCCTGTAATATCTATCAGGCTTCACAGGAGCAGGAGGAAGAGAGTCAGGGGTTAAGTTAGCCTCCGAAAAGGCATCATCCACAATAACCAAAACAGGAGGAATAGCCAGGGGTCTATGTTGGGGAAGAAGAAGAAATTCCCTCGGTGTTTTCTTGGATTCCGAATACTCCTGTCCTTCCCAGTGGAAATGTTCCCTCATTTCATGCAAAGTTTCCCCAAAAGAGAAATCCTCAGGGGGAGAAGCTGAAGGAATGGATTCTTCAGCATCAGAATCCTCATAAGGAGGGAAAGAATATTCCTGATCAGAAGAAGAAACTGAGGAAACAGAAGCCTGATCAGAGGAATCATAAGAAACATCCTGCCTTGGCCTTTTGTCTGGGGGGGGGGATGAGAACCCCTAATCATAGTACGTAAATCCTCCGCCATCTTGAGTAACTGTTTCTGTGACTTGGGAGCTGGTTCAGAAGAAGCCTGTGTAGAAGTCTTTGATTTTGAAGGAGTCTTTGCCTTTATTAGTAGCTGAGTAGGCCTGAAAACCCCTTCGGAAGCCGGTACCTGCACAGCGGCTCCGGACCCATCTGAAGGAGCATTGCCCGAAGGTCCTGCAACAGAAGTACTTAAAGGCCTGGTTGGCTCCTCATGAGAGTCCGTTTCGGCCGTCGGTTCTGAAATGGCCGACAACAGGGGCTGCAAAAGCGCCTCACTGACGACGGCCGAACCTGAAGCTGGCTCCGCTTGTGTGCTATCATCAGATTTGGACCTCGGAGGCCTGTCTTTATCCTTGCGACGTTTATGAACTCCGGTAGCCGGGACCGTATCAGACGACATTTTGTAGTTAAAGCACCTACCGAAGTAATGAAAAGCAAAATTGTACCTTCGCTTAATAGTACGTTGATTGAATCTAGCACAAAACCGACAACTAGCTACGTCATGGTCAGGGCCCAAGCAGGGAATACAGTAAGAATGAAAATCCTTATGAGGTATTTGCTTCCCACATGAAATACAATTATTAACTTTTTCTGACATCGGAGTGGAGCAAGAAAAAAGTTTCCCCAACGGGGTACTTAGCTTTGAGTGGAGAAGAAAGTCTTCGGATCGAAGTATATCAGTAAAATTCGTCAGGAGTTCGCCGACCGGCAAATGCGAACTGCTATCACCGCACGGCAAGAAAGACTGGAGAAGATGGCATCGGCTGTCAGCTTTGTACTCCTGGCATTCTGACGCCAGGGAGCATGGTTGAACAGCCGATGCCGGACCCAGACTTTGGGATTCTGGCCAACCTGGGGCTGCCTGCCGGCAGGGGAGAACCCTACAGTCATGACTGCAACAGTGAAACACGATGAACATCAAGGGACATCATAGTCTGGGCCTAGACAAATGACGCAGTAGGAATGGAAGTCCTGGTGTGGTATATGCTTTCCACAGGTGAGACAATTAGTAACTTTTTCTGACATCGGTTACTGCAAGAAAAAAGGATCCCCAACGGGGTACTTGGCTTTCAAAGACTTCAACTTCAATTCGGAAACAAAACTCGTGTAGCGGCTGACTGGCACTCATGCAAACTGCTCCTGCTTCGGGCTCCACGGCAAGAAAGAATGATGTAATGGCATCGGCTGCCTTCCCTTATACCCCTGACGAACTAACGTCATTCTTCAAGCAACAGCAACTGACGCAGAAATACTAAGTCTCTGGGATTCAGGCTGGCTGAGGGCTACCGCAGCAGGGATTATCCAAATGTGATGACTGCAACAGTGAAACAAGAAGAACATCAGCAATCCACATATGACGGGCAAGGCTTCAAGTTGGAGCAATCAGTAGATACTCCAACTCCAATGACAAATTTCAGTAACAGGAATATCACAAAGCACATCAGTCACTTTTTAAAGTTACAGCAGCCAGCCTTGGTCAGGCATGCAACTCTGTCTTAGTGGCAGGAAGTTGGTTGTTGCAGCAGTTCTGGGGAAGATGAACACTACTGGTTAGAACTTCAGCTGTTTTTCAATGGTTCTTTCAGTTTTTGTGTTTATATTGTGCAAATGTGTGCTGTTGGGTTGAAGTGCAAATGTGTGCTGTTGGGTTGAAGTGCACTGTAGAGGCCCAGACCCTTTCAGTTGTAACTTTTCCTAATAAAGCCAACTCACCAAAATCCTATCAGTAAATAGACTTGTGCTACACACAAGTGCAGCAAGCAACAGTGTGCAGAGCCTAGCATCTTACATCCTCTAAGTATCTTGTAGCAAACCCTAGTGGTGTTGCACTGAGCAGCACAGACCACAGCTGCTACAAGCTCAATATTACTGTTATACAAGGATCTTAAACTGCACTCACCACAGTTGCAAATAAACCCAAGTTTATCTCAGACTAAGTATTTTATATTAGTTCTGTGCGTCATGTTTTGCTTCACACAAGACAAAATGAATGGCAGCCTGTGCGTCTCCCCTCTGTTGCCAGCCTCACAGCATTAGTATCCAATAACAGTGAAGCAACCACCTTATGCTCACAAATAAATGGTCTCTTAATAAACACAAGTAAATCTGTATTTGTGAGATGTGCAAATATTTAAGAGATCTGTAAGCCTCACTCTCACATAAAACGCAGTTTGTGAGCATCACACTATGTGCTACGCACCCAAATCGGACATATAATAGTGTCATATACTGTCTCTGTAAAGGCATGCATGCCTAAGACTCCTAAACCCATAAGGATTAAGTCTGCAGAAAAATCTAAATCAAACTTCATATCATATAATAGCTTACTTTTAACAAAGGGTCACGAGAAGACACACTGCCTCACTTCCAGTACACCACACCACTCTTCAAACAAAAATTTTTTGTGATTGGTGATTCCATAGTGAGATATACAGATTCTCCACTCACTAGGCTGGACTAAGACAAGACTGTCACAGTGAGTTGTCATTCATGTATCAGGATCTCAGACATCTCAGGGGTCCTTAGGACCCTTACACCAGATAAATCTAACTATGACATGGTAGTTGTGATTGTGGGGGGTGAATAACTCGAAGTGAGAAATCCTGAGGAAGATGCAGAGAGAGAGACATGTTAGAGCTCTCTTATGCAACTCACAAATGCAGTTAAGACTGACAGAGCAGAAGCCCCCTTCACCATGAATAATGGCTGGGAACAAAGAAAAGATGATTGGCTTCAACAATTTGCTAAATTGATGCCATTCTAGGGGAATCTAGTCAGCATGAGATGAGATGCTCGTCAGTCCCAACTGCTTTACAAAGAATGCTCTGCACCTTTTATTCAAAAGCCTCTGCACATTAGCTACAGCTCTTGCTGTGCCCAGAGTGCCTTTTTTAAGCAAACTTCAGTTAATGAACATTTGAACATAGCAAATGCATCAATAATAAAACAGGATCAAATTAAGAGGGCTTTGCTCAATGCCAAAAGTTTAAACAAGCTGCCCAACCTTCAGGCAATTCTCCACTTGGAAGACATACATGTATGCGTAATAAATAAAACATGGACTTCATCCAAACTTGGGTTTAGTTGTCTACCATACCTTCAGATCCACTGGCAACTGTATCACAGCCTTGTTTGTCAGAGGCCATATCACCTCTAGACAGACTTTAAGAACCCCTCCCCCCAAATGGAACTTATCAAAGTCCAGATCACACCAAACAAAATCAACTTTAAGTTTATTGCCTGTTAAAGGACACCTTCCATAACCCCAAATGTTCATGGCAGGTTCCTAAATGTCATGGATGAACTCAATAGATAAATTAGTAAAGGAGTTTTATTTCTACATACATAAATGTTTATAACTGACAATCCCTTTCAGATTCAAATAGAATATTAGTCTCTGTGCTTGTGACTAGTTTAAATTCAATACTCTGTGCATTAATTGACATTTTCTGCTAGCAGTCTGGCTTGCATTCTTTTCTCAGTGCCTCCAATGCATTTCCACTTGCAGTTTTATTTCAGTAACACCAAACAGCTCACTTTCAACCTTATTTCAGTAACACCAAACAGCTCATTTTCAACCTTCTGTTCAGCATTCAAATTCTTCTAAATTTCTTTTGAAAAACTTTTACACATAGTAAGAGAGTCTTACTTTGCTAGCACAGGAAGTTCAGTGTCTTCAAAATTGATTAAAACAGGACAGAGCTTCCTCTCAAGTGTTTAGCCATAGTTGTTTTATGCTTACCATACCTACTACATGTGAAATGCACATCTGCACTTCATGTTTCATTTCTTATGCCTCAAATTATTTTCTCTCTTATTAATGAATCTTCAGTGAGATAAAACAAATATTTATAATCTCTGTATGAGGACTTTGCATTCTTGCAAAAAAAGTGAGTAAATGGCAACTTCTTTCCACGAACAATTTCTTAACTCCTTTCTAATTGCCATTGTGTCTTTCTCCTCCAGCAAAATAACAGTTAAATAACCAGAAAGTTTTCTTTCACAAGTGGCCTACAAAATTTAGCATATAGTACCTTCTCAGAATTTTTGTATTTTACTCACAGAAATGAATAAATCAAACTTCTAGATTCAAACAGTCCAGTCTTTCGCTAAGCTTTCTTGTGAAGAGAAAATTCCTGGGTAGCTACAGTTGGACCACTTTTAAACTACAAAATATACTTTTGTACTTTCAAAAACAGTATCTTGAAAAAAATCTTTACTTCTACAGATACATTTCTCCATTACTGGCACCATGTGATGTGTGTTATTGTTGGGATGGTTATTAACATGGAACCTGATGATGTGACTATTCTTCAAGAGGTGTTTTTAATCAGAATGAACTCGCTAGACAATGTACTCTGTGACTTGCAGATGCCTGTAGCTACACCATTAGCATTTACAGCTATAAACTCATACATTATGGTTGCAGAGAAGGGGATAATTTCAGATGATCCAGGTAATTCTCTGAGAAAGGCTGAAAAGCATCAGGTCAGAGTACAGTACACTTTTTTGAGAGTGTCAGAGTCAAACCAAAGAAAGGGTGTCATAAGAGGAACTACTCGAAGAGGAATTCTCATTAGCCTTATCAATTTATGACCGAAGAACTCCAGTAAGACAGAATCTGGGCTCACCAAACATAGGAGTCAAAGCACAAACTGCAAGTACTATGTGACAGGACTCACCTCATTTGGTATTGCACTCTGGGGCAGTGCCAGCATCAATACTGTGCTCCTTAAGGATCCACTCAAACAAATACAGGGACAAGTCCTAACAAATGCCAGAGTATGCAATCTAAGAAATCATTAAATGACCAGTCAGTACAGGAGGAGGTTAATGAATCCCCATCATTAGCTAGAGTCACATTTACCTCAGGGGGAAGCCAAGGTTTCACACCCACCAATCCAACTGGGTCAAGATCATGACGATTAGACGTGGAAATGTCAGAAGAGAAATCACAGGATGCACCCTCAAAACAGAATGCCAGAGGAGCATGTCATACTCCATCTGCTGGCCAATGACAAAGAGGGGGAGTTTGCAAATTGCAAGACTACCTTGTTAGTGGATTTTACAGAAAGTAGCACTGAAAGCTGCCTGCCTCTGGATTCCATGCAATCACCTGATGATCTTGCATTGAACTGGGATCATCCAAAGGGCCCTTCTACTGGTTCACGTACTACATGCTCTTGACTGCTACCATCTTCAGTGGGCTGCTGCAGGCTTCAAGCTTACCCCATCTCCTGCACTTGCCTCAGACTGAAGTGCTGGCACTTGTGGCAATGATTTTTGTCTGTCTTCCTGGTATAATCAGTACAGACAGTGACAGTGCTGGCCCTCACTGATGATCTTGTGACTGCAGGAACACTAAGATGACATGGACGTTTTGGATACCAAATTCATAAACTTTTTTTAACAAATACTACAATCTACATCCAAATTGCATGAAATGCAAAATGAACGGGAAAGGAAAGGAAATAATGCCCCCTAGTTTGGTATGTGACATCACAATATGGACTGACAATCAAAACTTGCACTTAATTGAGAAGTGTCTCTTGCTCAACTTGTGCTGCACCCCCTCAGTTAGTTGTTCAAGTCAAGAGGTTATATATAAAAAAAAAAAAAAAAAAAAAAAAAAAAAAAAAAAAAAAAGCACTTTACTGGATTAGGCAACTGGTTTATTGTAGATGTACATCACCCAGTTCTTCCATATGCACAACATACTCCTGACCCTTTTTTGTTTTAACAAACTGACTAAATAAATAAATATATTTCTTCATCTTTTAAACTAACACACAGTTGCTACATTTTACACCCTGCTTGCCCACAGCTACAGTGTTCATGTTTTACTTAAAAAAAAAAAAAAAAAAAAAAAAAAAAATCTTATAAACCGTAGCAAGCTGCTTGCTACAAATGTTAGATCACACACAAACACTACTGCGCTTACGTTTGACCTCAAATGCAATACTGTTTTTTAAAAGTTCAGGATTGATTGCAAACCCCAACAATTTCCACCTGGGGCAGTTGCCCTTCTTGCCCCATCCTTGCCACGCTACTGTACAGAAGAGGCAATCTCAACAGATACCAACAGCATTAAGTCTCTGAAGTCAAAATATCTGCTCAGCTTCTAAAGTAGGTTTTTTCTTTGCTTCCAAAACTGACAGCAAATATCCAAATCAATAGCCAAAAACTGGACTTACAACTCAACTTACAACTCTGGTCATGTACTTCTGTCAATGGACCCTTTAAATACAACCCAGCACATATTATTCTGCATGCTTTCATATATGGAGCAAATAAATTTCATGGACTCAGATGACAGCACTAAATATCTGGATGCAAAGAAATTAATTAAAATAAGGTAAAATAAAAACAAAAACACAGCAGTACAAGCCTAAAGACCACATACTAAGATAGCAATATTTTCTGCAGAATAGATGCTTCATTTGTACCACGTTAACAATGTAGCATAGCTCTACTCAGTTCTGTAGGTAAAAGTTAAGACCCAAACAAGACTAAGGCAGCCCAAAGAAAGAAAGAAAATGGAAAGATGGAAGTGGGGTCAAGCTACGGGATTACAGCTTACCTAATAACAAAAGAAAGGGGATATGACTTGAAAAATGAAACAAAATGAAATGAATGCGAGAGGGAGTCACAAAATCAGGTAAGGAACTGAAGCAGGCAATACTTTAAAACAATGGGTGAAAATGCTGTTTTCTGAAAATAGTACTTCCAAGTCTTAGGAGAACACTATAAAACTAAGTGACAAATGAAATAAAAATGTACTCATTAATATGCCAAAAGTGGTTTAGAAAAAAATAAAAGTTGCACTGTAAGATCATGCAGACAGAGTCGCTGGCACAGATGATCTGTCAGTTTTTGTTAGTATACACTACATGCTTGAAGTATAAAACTGGAAACACTCAATGGTAACACTTGTACCTTAGTTTAAATAACCACATACATGTTTTGAATGTGAAGATAGGAAATTTTATTTATGTACAAAGAAATGCTGCTACTACTTCTATTTTCAGAATTCTTGCTTCCTTAAACATATAAACAGATATGTACAAAACTGATATGTCTGTAGGAATTCCACAGAAGCATCACCATTCCATCTGGCAGAAATTCTGAACTTCTCAAAAGAAATTCAGCTTAATGTCTGCCAGACAGAATATACAAAAAATTAGCAGATAAATCTGCTTATAGTGTCACTTACAAAACACAAACTTATAAAAAAGTTTAGCCACTGTGAAAGTTTATAGCAATGCTAGTTTGTATAAAAACCATAGTCCCGCAGAGTAAAATCTACTGCCCAAAATTGAGGTTGAACAGAGTGCGTAACACACAAAGATGCAATTTAAAGTATAACCTTGGATGAGAAATGACACGCAATGTCAACTTTGTTTAAATATAAGCAATTTCAGCTGTACACCAATGCAGAAATGCAGCTGGCAATGAAATTAAACTCAAGAGAAGGGGTTAATCAGTAGGAATATTAAAACACTTCAGAAATGACAAATGGGAAAACAATGAAAGGAGACAGTGCCGATCAAAATGTACAAAGTGCTAATTAAATTGTCAAATGGAGAGGCTCACAATGATCCCTGAACCTGGGTACAGCTCAGATGTTGCAGGTCTATGAAACTGAATGGAAAGCTACCAAGAAGTCAGAAAAAATAATACATTAATGAAGCATTAAAGTATGCACACTGGGGTAGGCTATGGTTTCCAAGACAAAGGATGCTGGTGATGACTAAAAGCATACTCATTAACAGTTTAGTCCACACATAAGAATACATATTTGTGAATAACAAACTTTACACTTAGCACATGAAAATGAACAGCAACTATTTTACACATGGAAAAATAATTGCGCATGAAAGGCTGAGGAGAAATCATAAAAATGCAGACAAAAAGTGAATTATCTTTTTTCACCAAGACTCAAGAACTCAAAAACTGGCTTACAAACTCAACTAATCAATGTAGTTTCGAGTTATGATTTTCTGTGTAAACAGGAAACATTTAAAGCAGTATGCAGAACTGCCTTTAAATTTAAGAAACTAATTTGTCAAATCAGAAAACATTTAAACAGAGACTTTTTTTTTACAGAACGCAACATATGTAAGATGGCTGACCTGTTATAACCCACTCAGCAATCAAACTTTTGTTTGCAAGACAGATATTTTACCTTTACTATATAAATAAATAAATATATATATATATATATATATATATATATATATATATAGATATATATATATAGATATATATATATAGATATATATATATAGATATATAGATATATATATATAGATATATATATATATAGATATATAAAAAACATGGACAAAAACATTGTAATAAAAACAGTTGAATGTAAGGTAACAGTAGATCCTTGACAGACACTTGCAGCATTACAGCAAGGAGGCTACTACTCACAGAATCAGACCTTCACTCTGTTCTTTTCTGTTAGTCAAAGGACCTCTCCTATCAGTGTCACAAGTCTCACTCTGGCAGAAGTCCAAAACACTACCAATCAACACGTTCAGTTCCTTAAACACGAATTTTGTTAAAAAAAAAAGGATAACATACCTATATGTAGCAAGCTAACAAGTAGGTTGTAAACAAAGATCATAAAAGGGTGGGAGCTGGAAAGCCTAACAAGCGCTGCCCTTGATCATCTTCTGTAATGGTAAGCATCTCATACAAACTGATTTCTTAGGGGACAACTCTGATAGCAGTATAATAAACAAAGTTCCAAGTTGTCAACAGTAATGGACAGTATAAGAATCTCCTGCAAAATCGCCCTACCCTTAAAATGTGCCTCTAGCCTGTAGTGTTTTGGCAACGCAAGGGCAGAAATGGCAACGCAAGGGCAGAAATCTATATATAGCATTACAAACACACCAAATTGAAAACTTATTTTTAACAGTAAATATACACACACACACACACATATACATATATATATATATATATATATATATATATATATATATATATATATATATAAATGGCACCATGTACTTAACCCCATTCTGAATAATCATTAACAAAAAAATGAAGACAGTATTTCTTTAAAGTGCACAGCTACGGCATTATGTCCAAAGTCATGGGGAAGGAAAGATAAAATTACAGCATTACAATGCACCACCATGATGGAGAAGAGTAAAGAAAAAAATTACACTATGAGCAACTATAAGCTATATTATCCCCAAAACACAACCCCCACCAAATAACTGTGCCATAGAAATTTTCTCCAGCTTTAAAATACTAATCTCATTCAAACATATTAGTGACATTACAGTCCATATGCTATATTTAAGTGCTGTCCCTGGGAACAAAATAAGCCATTATGAAATTTCAGATGTTCACTGCACTTAAACCCAGAAACACAGAGCGACGGCAATTTATCCTCAAAATGCTCCCCTCACTCACTGGTCTCAAAGGAGGCTTGTTCCTAACTACTGCGTTATCTTCATCATTAGGAATGTTAAAGGTACAAGGAGGAACCTACAAGGCAATAAAATTCAGAAATGCATCTTCTCCACTCTTGTTCAAAGCTATCTACAAAATTATTCCTGGCCACGACACTGTAGGGAAAAAGCACAACCTATCACAGAGTCTTTTACTCTTTTCTGCTGAACCTTTAGGTGCAAGAAACACTGTCCTCAAAATGTCCTACTACACCTGCATTTGTAACAAAATCAGCTACCTGTGAGTAGAGGAAACCAAGAAGAAACCCATCCTCTGAAATGTCAGCCAAGTTTACTCTTGCCTACATTACTGGCATGAAATGTATTCTACCAAAGTCCCAGCTGAGTCACAAACATGTTGTTATAATATGTCAAAACTGGCAACAGCATTAAATGCTTTGACTGCCCTTTCATTTTTCACAATATCTTTCTGTACAGAGATCATGCCCATGTGATGATTTAACTACCATCCTGTTTGCAATTTTTATTTCAGTTCCTTCAGGGACCCTAGAATTACAAGCTACAGCAGAGTACAACAGGGCAGCAATACAGACTCTAGCACTACAGTGGATTCAAGCAGATAATTCCCCCCTAAAGCAGGTAGAATTCCCTTTTTTTTCTTGAAATGCGCACACTGGGCATCAAAACTCTGGAGATGCATTTTTAACAGTATGGAAAGCCTTACCAAAAAAAGATAATCAAAATGAAACTATTGAAACTAAAATTTTAACAATTAGAGCTTTTGATAGCACGAATCAATCAATATTAAGGATCAGATTGAGTGAAAAAAAAAAACATACTGCAGAAATTAAAGCAGCTTTTGCTGCACACGTCTTAGTAACAGCAGTTATTTCTTGATGTATTTGCCATAAGTAAAAGCACCAAGGGTAAGTTAAAGATGGTATATGCTCAGCGAAAATAAATCAATTTTCTAGCTGTCTCTGGGTCTATATGCACATCACCAAAGAAATCTGTGGACATGAGGGGACAAAATATTCTGCTGTGAAAAGAAAAGTGGTAACTGTAAAGCTGTACAAAACTAATCCACAGAAAAACCTTAGCCAAATTAGGCTAGGCCTGAAAGCTCTCCGGGTTTATATATGAAGGCCTGAAGCTCAAAAATCTTTTTGGCAGAAGCTAATGTTACCAAAAAATGCATGTTTTCTGGAAATGATTTTTAGGTCCATCAAACTGTTTATACAAAAAAGTGGAAAAGTTTGGTACTAACATACAAAGTTTGTTTTCCAGATGGGATATTCAAAAGGCTGCAGTCTAAATGTAAACTTAAAAACACTTAGAAAGAAGGATCACAGCAAATATGTGGAACAAATACATATGCATCCTATTGCAATTCCAAGACTCATAACGGAGTCCTGGGACTGCAAAAAAAAAACTATAAAAATAAGTAAAGCATGTAGGCACTGTTCTCCTTTAGAGTTTTTCACCCCCAGGAGGCAAGCCTCTCCCTTACACCTCTCAAATGTGTGTGTGTATGTATATATGTATGTGAGGGTGGTCTGCACCATTACCTATACATTTTTCACTGCAAGAAAAATCCAGCTAAGCTACGGTTTTCAATGTGTGATACTTTACACCTCCTGTAATGGAGGACCACGGGATATATGCAAATGACCCCTTAAGGACATTAAGCTTTTCAGCTGAATGCCCATGACTTTTTTACTGTTTAAGTCTTTATGGTTACATTCAGTCCAATAAAGCCAAACCCTACTAGCTGCGGACATGCATGTTTCAGCCTCTTTACTGATTTTATTACCACAGCATAAACGGATAGCTTGGCTATACATCATGGGCATTCAGAAGCCATGTAGCTGAAACATGATGTCGTTAAGGGGTCATTTGCATATATCCAATGGGCCTCCATTCTAGGAGGTTTAAGGTATCACAGTGAAAACTCTCGCTTTTTTTTTCTTGCAGCTATTACTGAATGGTTTTCTTGAGTGATCTTTTTACCATTTAGTTGACATATATACATGTCCACTCTTAGATCACCATACACAGAGGAGGAGGACGACTCAGAGATACAGTAATTTAACATAATTAACTCCAACACTGCTCAATGTTAGAAGTAAGGGGGAAAATGTTAATAGGTCTGATATCTGTCTTTAAAATTTGGCTGATGTATAGTGTTGGCATGGTTATAATTAGACACGTTATCTACAGATATTAAAGTGGCAAGGGGGTATTTAAAATTAAATGACTAAAGTCAAGTCCCTTTTTGGCTTTTAACCTAACCTTCTGTACTTCAGAAAAGTACGGTAAAGTATAGTCAGTTGCCCTGTCTCCTCTGGCTTTAGTTCTCTCAAAAGAGGAATCAATGCTCTATATCATAGCATGTGGATGCTGTTACAACTGGGTGGCTGAAAAAAAAAGTTATGTACTCACCATAACATTCCATCTGAGTAGTACTACTTCATTAGTCTTCAACCTGTGGGTACCGGATCTGTATCAGATCCAAGCCGGCAAGTTCACTAGCATCTGTTCTGAGCTCCAAGCTCCTCCTTTTACTCATAATACACCTCCACTACCTTCTAACCCACAGATCGAGTTTGCTGCCATTTATACTGAGAACCCGACCTGTAAAAACACCTTACGCGCTAAAACTTACAAACAGGCTGTCCATATGGTAAGGCCAGGGGGAAGGAGGGAGGAGGGATGGCTGAAGACAAATGAAGTAGAACTACTGAAGAGGCTAGAGAAGCAGAATTCTCACCCATGTGAAAATGAGAGATTGCAGCTAACTGAACTTTGATAGTAGAAGAGCTTGCTCCTTGTTGAAAAATATTTGCTAAAAAAAATCGAGAATAGCATGAACAGGAGCCGTAAAAGGGTCTAAATTCCTTTGAGAAGCACAAAAGGAAAATGTTTCCATTTGCTACGGTAAATCTTCCTGGTGGAAGACTTATGAGCTGCCACCAGAATAGACCTGACTGAACAGGATAATCCAGGAGTCCTAGCAATTAGGGGAACTGGAGCAGCCAAGCCGTGAGCTTCAAACTACCCAGGCTCGGATGAGGAACCCTCGAGGGGTG
This sequence comes from Protopterus annectens, assembly GCF_019279795.1. Classification (NCBI taxonomy): domain Eukaryota; kingdom Metazoa; phylum Chordata; order Ceratodontiformes; family Protopteridae; genus Protopterus; species Protopterus annectens. The sequence goes on from NC_056742.1 coordinate 394,854,717, forward strand.
TGAAATAAGATCCTGAAAGGAATCCAAGATCTGAGGTGGAGCCAGATGATGAGACCAAAGGAAAGGAAACCATACCTGGTGAGGCCAAAACTGGGCAATGAGGATCAATTTGCTCCCCAGTCGACAAGCTTTCTGTAGAAACCTCGGAGGAGGTACTGGAGGGTAGGCATACAGATGACCGGGAGGCCAAGCATGGACTAGAGAATCTCTGGGGGACTCCCCCAAGCTGGGGGTTCAGAGCGAAGAACTCACTGCACTTCGCATTGGAAGGAGATGCAAAGAGATCACAGCAAGGCTGACCCCACTCCCGAAAGATCTGCTCCGCTACTGAAGGATTCAGAGACCACTCGTAAGGCATCAGTATAGTCCGACTTAACCTGTCCGCCAGGATGTTGGACCATCCCGGAATGTGTATTGCTATCAGAAAGCAACCAGTGGAGATCTCTCATTCACAAACTCTCATGGCCTCGTGACAAAGGGGGTAAGATCTAGTCCCTCCTTGTTTGTTGACATACCAGATCACCAACATCATGTCTGATTGAATTGCAATGGTTCCCAGAGAAAGAAAGGCATGAAGGGCCTGCAATGCCAAAAGGACTGCCTTCACCTCCAGAACGTTTATATGCAAACTGGTCTCGACAGGGGACCACAGGCCTTGGACTGTCCTGCCCAAACAATGCCCCCCCACCCAAGTTGGGAGGCATCCGTGGTCACTGTGGCTTGGACAGGGGCTGGAACAAAAGGAAGTCCCTCCAGGATTTCCAGAGAGTACATCCACCAAAGAAGGGACAACCTGCAGACTCAAACGAGGTGTATTGGATACGATAATAGAAGATCCAGCAGGGACTATTGCACCGCTAGAGTCCACTGTAGTACTTGCATGTGTAACCAGGCGCACAGAAGAAGCGTTATGGTCACTGCCAGAGAACCTAGGGCCCTCAAAACCGATTCTGCCGAGGGAAGGTGAAAACAGTAGCTCAGGGAAACATGCATCCTCAAGTTTTGAACTCTCTCCGTGGTCAGGAAGATTTGGCATTGTAGTGTGTCTATCCATGCTCCAATGTAGTCTATCACCTGAACAAGATCCAGAAGACATTTGGATGGATTGATTGTAATCCCCAAGTAAAGTGCAAGCTTTAGGAAATAATCCCTGGTTTGACAAAGTAGACGCCTGGTGGGAGCAGTAAGGAGTCAATTGTCCAGGTACTGGTAGACCTGAATCCCCTGAAGCCTCAGGTGAGCCGCTACTACAGCCATCACTTTGATGAACACCCTGGGAGCTGTGGTGAGACCAAAGGGTAAGGCTCAAAATTGGTAATGACTCCTAGCCGGAAGCTTCTGTGCATCTTATGTGATAGTAGGCATCCTGGAGATCTAACGAGCACATCCAGTTGCTCTCTTGCAGGTACAGCATGATGGACTGGAAGGTGACCATCCAGAATTTTTCTTTGGTAACTGATAGGTTCAGGGTAGATAGGTCCAGAATAGGCCTTAAGTCCCCCCGTTTTCTTTGGCACCAAAAAGAACCTGAAGTAGATACCCGATCCGGGCTGATCTGGGGGCTCAATCAACTATGAAAAAACTGCTTACTTATCAAATAACCCAACACACAAACTTGGAGCTCAGGATCACGATGCTTCAGGCAAGCCACGGCAAACGAGATCTGGGGGTTGGAAGGTAGTGGAGTTGTATTATGGGTAAGGGGAGTAGCTTGGAACTCGGAGCAGATGCTAGTGAACTTGCCGGCTTGGATCTGATAGGGATCCAGTACCCACAGGTTGAAGATCAAATGAAGTAAACTACTTCAGATTAGTATTTAATCAAATATGTCACGGCATGATGTCTGAAGAAAAACTGAGAGAGCTTTTTAGTTTGGGCCACCAGTGAAAATATGCTATGGTTCAGTTTGACTTATTTAATATTTGTTAACCAGGAAATTCTTTCAGTTGATTTTGCAGTGCAGAATGAGAACTCTAATAAGAAAAGTACAATGCTTGAAATATAATACTATACTTTAGTTCTGCTGTGGCAACCCCTAACCGGGAAAAAGCCGAAATACAACAACTTTAGCACCCAATTCAATATTTTTTGGCAGTTCCTTTCATTTGTACGGTTGGGGCTATTCTTCTGTAGTGGTATGGTGTGGTAACTCCCTTTAAGTCCACTGAAAGAGAAGGCACAGCAGCCCCTTGACAATGCAGGTCCTCGGCAGCATCAAGGAAACAAATTTTGGCTATAAAAATTGAAAAACTCAACGTTCAGCATAAGATTGCCCACTGGTGCTCGACTCTCACACCAATGGAGAAACCAATGGGTCAGTATCTAGGAGGGATGATATAGATAAAACAAAAAAAATTATACAAAAAATATTTTTGTGATTTCATATACTGTCTTCTAACCCTCCATAAGGAGGATGATCGAAACAACGTGAAGTTTTACTATCATTATGGTAGATGGGAAACACTACTTCACTACAGATATGGTTCTTTCCTTTTATTTCCGTTCTACAAATAAAGTAGCTGTGTCTCATAAGTAAAAACAAAATTATTACTAATTGGTGTGAATCAGTGTACCACTGTAGTATGCTCAGGATATGGCTGGAGTTCTTTAATTACGCATGCCTTCTGCTGGTCAAAAACTTGGCTGTGGAACTCCAGAGAAGTATCAATTGTGGCAAAGGCACATTTTGCAATATGAATGCCTGTTAGCAGTTCAAACTAAGTTCTTATTTTTAAACTTATTAGATCTTCAAAATCCTAGTAATGGTAAGATGGACCTTTACACTGAACCTTATATGTCAGGTAATTAACAACTTTAAAGTCCTATCAAGAAACTACTGTAAGGTGAACCTTGAATACTGGCCCATACATGTCATGTAACCTAACAACTCTAACTTAAACATCTGAGGACAGGTAAAACCATTTTACCAGCCTGTTCGATAGGAAGGGGTGCACGTTTTTCATCTCAATGTACAAGACAAAGATATTATTGAAGGGTATATCATGAGGTCTTGGCAATCAGGTGGTGCTCTAAAAATTCTGTCTACCTTTTCATAGTCGAAACAAATCAACTAAGACTGAGATAGTCCAATCTTATGACTACAAAATTTTTAATGATTTAAGCATTTTTAATAAGCAGGCACCTCTTTGGAGTCTCAGTTATAACACTCCATTAATAAGCATTTGGTTTCATTAATGAAACATCCTTGGGAAGGTATGACATTATAAATGTAATTGTTGAGTTATCAAATATTAGTGTTAAACCCAAGGATGACTCAGTCTGCTAAATTCAAAAATCCCACTAAGATGAAATGCAAGAGGGGGATATTGAAATTATTTATGTGAAAATGACAAGAAACAGAAGCATACCTAGCAGTTAACTTAGTGTACCACCATATTTTTTAAAGAACCTTCACTGAATGACTAAGACTTGTGTGGTACACAAGGGGACCAATACGCATTCCAGTTAGGTCTGTATCTAATGGGTCCGTGACTCTCCTTAACATATTTTTAAGTAAATCATCAAACACCAACTAATGGAGCTGCAGCAGATAAAATCTGTAGTGGAGAAAATAAAACCACTGACTACAACACAGACATGCTTGAGTGTCCACTGTACAATGTTTTTTTCCAGGACCTTGGCCCAGTGGCTCCCCAGCCATTGCCATTATAGCCTAAACTGTCCACCCAAGGGTTGTAAAATAGAAGTTATGTACCTACCATAACGTTCCATGTTAGTTGTCTTCTTCTCGCCTTCTTTCTTGCTGGATGGGTTCGGAGCCGATCCTCGGCTCCGACTCGGCCACTCTAAATGCTCGAGAGTTAGTTCCACCGGCTCGAGGCTCCCCTTTTATCCCACAATGCTAGGCGGTAATACCTCAGATCTCGTTTGTAAGCTAGGCCCAGCCAGGAAAAAATCCAGAAACACTGGAAAGGGGGAACCCACCTCTATAAAGTGACAGAAAGAAGGTGACCTAAAACCTGATGAGGGAATATATACATATTACAGTATATACATATATACAAATAGAGGTGGTAAGAAAAAAAGGTCACAATCAAACTCCTCTAGGTCTGTCCAGTCTAGGGGGAAGGAGGGTGGGACGCAAGAAAGAAGGCGAGAAGACAACTAACATGGAACGTTATGGTAGGTACATAACTTCTATATGTTAAGTTGTCTATCTCGCCTTCATTCTTGCTGGATGGGACCGCGTCCCTAGCACCTTGTCCCGGGTGGCCTATCGGAACAGACTCTTGAGTACAGTGGAACCAAAGTTGGCTCTGTGTCTAGAAGCTAAATCCAACTTCTAGTGAGAAATGAAAGTATGAGTAGCCGCCCAAGTAGCTGCAGCACAAATCGTATCAATAGGCAGCCTGTCTTGGAAAGCTATGGAAGTAGCCAAAGCTCTAGTTGAATGAGCCTTAGGTTTGTTTGGTAACTTTTGATGCCTGATCTCATATACAAAAGAAATCAAAGATGTAAGCCATCTGGAGAGAGATACTTTCGATACTGGAAGGCCCTTTCTGCCTTCTGCATAAGAAACAAACAGTTGGTCAGACTTTCTGATTTGTTTGGTCCTGTCTAAGTAATACCTTAATTGTCGATGAACATCTAGCCAATGTAATTTTTGTTCTGACCTGTTGGAATAGTTAGGAAAAAACACAGGAAGGTCAATGTTTTGATTTAGGTTTGCCGGAGAGGCTACTTTGGGTAAGAAGGATGGGTTGGTACGTAAAGATACCCTATCCTTATGAAACAAAAGGTAAGGGGATCGACTACAGAGTGCATGAAGTTCAGAGACTCTTCTAGCCGAAGTAATGGCTACCAAAAAGAGTGTTTTCCAGGATAGCAATTTCATCGAACACGAAGCCGCAGGTTCAAAAGGGGGAAGAATCAAAGATGTGAGAAACAAGTTAAGGTCCCAAGAAGGAGGAGGATTCCTAATAGGAGGCTTGAGAAGAAAAATTCCCTTCAAAAAGGCTTTGCAAAGTTTGTGAGACATGATGGCAGACTCTGAGATTCCAACATAAAAGTTAGATATAGCTGCCAATTGGACCTTAAGAGTAGAAGGAGACGAACCTGAGTGGAAAAGTTCGGCTAAGAAATCAAGGATCGATTGAATAGAAGCAGTGAAAGGGTCTATGTCCCTTCCCTGCGCCCAACAGGAAAAACGTTTCCACTTACTAAGATAAATCTTCCGAGTGGAGGTTTTATGGGAAACTATTAAAATATCTCGAACTGAGTGAGATATTAGAGGAAGCCTGGCTAGGGTTGGAATTGGAGGAACCATGCAGTGAGGTTCAGAGAGGGGAGGGAGCGATGTAACTGACCCGACTGATGGGTCAAGAGATCTGGAACTGGGTCCAGATGCCAGGGTTGCTCCAACAGAAAACGGTGCAGAAATGGGAACCAAACCTGTCGAGGCCAGTAAGGTGCAATGAGGATCAAGGAAGCTTTCTGAGCGATGGCTTTCTATATTAATTGAGAAATCAGTGGGAAGGGAGGAAAGGCATACAGAAGTCCCCGGGGCCAATCTTGGACTAGAGCATCTCTGCTGGGATGGCCTGGTTGGGGAAAGAGTGAAATAATTTTCGCACTTGCTGTTTTGGGGAGTAGCAAAAAGGTCGCAGCAAGGCTGGCCCCACTTTAGAAAAACTTTCTCCAACACTGAATTTTTCAGAGACCACTCGTGAGGCATGAGAATAGCTCTGCTCAATTTGTCCTCAATGACATTGGACTTCCCGGGAATGTGCGTTGCTATCAGAAACCGCTGAGAAGAAATCGTCCATTGCCACAGTCTGAGTGCCTCTCGACATAGGGGGCAGGATCTGGTTCCGCCTTGTTTGTTGATATACCACACTACAGACATGTTGTCCGTCTGAATTGCTATCGTTCCTATCGGAAGAGAGTCTTGAAGGGCCTGCAACGCTAAAAGCACTGCTCTCATCTCTAGAACATTTATATGCAAGTGGCGTTCGTAAGGTTGCCATATGCCCTGGGCCGTCCTGCCCTGATAATGCCCCCCCCCACCCGATCAGGGAGGCGTCCGTTGTCAGAGTAGCAACCGGAGGGGGAGGAACAAAGGGTCTTCCTAAGAAGAGCTGGGGGGATGTAATCCACCAAAAAAGGTGATTCCTGCATGCTTGAGTTATCACAATGGTGTGGGACATCGGAAGTTGTTGGTATGACCATTGTGTGAAGAGCATCCATTGTAAGATTCTCATGTGAAATCTGGCTAATAGTAGAAGAGGGATAGCAGCTGCCATTATCCCCAGTACTTTCAGGACCAGTCGGGCTTTGATTTTGTTGCTGTGGAGGAGAAGAGAGACTTGTTTGTGTATGTCTGCTATCCTCTGGTCTGTGAGTCTGGCTGACATGCTGACTGTGTCTAGATTTGCGCCTAAATAGCATGACAAGGCGACAAAACAGACTTTTCGCAATTTATTGAGATACCTAGCTTTCGACAGGTGCGAAAAGTGTAGTCTCTGGCAAGTAGTAGAAGATGCTTGGTGAGGGCTGTAAGGAGCCAGTCGTCTAAGTATGGAAACACCTGGAATCCTTGACGTCTCAGATGAGAGGCGACCACTGCCATGCATTTGGTAAACACCCGGGGGGCTGTGGTGAGTCCAAAGGGCAGGGCTCTGAATTGAAAATGACTGGTTCCCAACCTGAAGCGGAGAAATCTCCTGGAGCGTCTGTTCATTTTTATATGATAGTACGCATCCTAGAGGTCTATAGAGCACATCCAGTTGTCCTTCCCCAATAGGGGTAGGATGGACTGCAGCGTGACCATCCGAAATTTTGTTTTCTTGACAGACTTGTTCAAGTTGCTGAGATCCAAAATGGGTCTCCAGTCCCCTGTTTTCTTTGGAACCAAAAAGAATTTGGAGTAGATTCCAGATCCTTGCTGGTCTGCTGGAACTGGTTGAATGGCTCTTTTTGCAAGCAACTTTGAGATTTCTAACACTGCTTGCTCCCTTTGAGTGGGTGGAACATTTGGAAGGGACTTTTTTGATTGTTTTGGAATGCGAAAGAATGGGATGGCCTTCGGAAATGATAGACTGTACCCACTTGTCTTGAGTTAGGGATCGCCAGGCTTCTGGGTACAGTGATAATCTTCCCCCGACTGCCTCCGAAGGTGGACAGTTGGGCAACACCTCAGGGATGTTGAAAGGGCTTGTCAGAAAGGGTTTCTCGATTGCCCTAGTTCTGCGGACCCCCCCCTGCCTCTAGGGCGGCGTCTACCATTATTGTTCCCCCCTCTGCCTCCAGAGGGGAACCGACTCTGTGCGTCAGGCAAAGCTCCTTGAGATTGTTTGCGGAACCACATCTTTCCACCCTTCTGGCCCTTGGGGTAAGGCCTAGAAGGAGTAGAAAAACGGACTCAGACGGCAGAAAGAGTTTTGCCATCAGTCACGCACCTTGTCAGGGTTTCTTTCACTTGAGGACCAAAAAGAGGCGATCCATCAAACGGGGAGTTAGTGAAAGACGTCTTGAAAGGGTCCGCAAAATTGCATAGCTGCATCCAGGCATGCCGGCGTAAGGCCACACCTGTACCTGCGGCTCTGCTCGCTCCATCAGCCGCATATGAAAGGAGGCGCATGGAGGAGTTAGCTATCGAATTGAGGGTAGCCAGCTGAGCGTTCATCTTATCCTGAAAACCCGCAGCTGTTGGATCCTTTAACATCTCACTCGCTTCCTTGATCAAGTCTCTCTGAAGACGAGTGAAATGACAGAGGTAGTTCAGTGAACGCATCGAAAAGGTCGCCGACGAGAACATCCGCTTCCCGTACCTGTCCATAGACCTAGATTCCTTGTTAGGAGGATGGACAGGCACTGAAGGATCAGCTAGTTCCTTCTTGGTGGCAGCAGCCACCACCATAGCATCCACAGAAACTCCTTTAGTCAAAAATTGTTTGTCTGCTGGGGCCGTAATAAACTTTGAAGGTCTCCTGGGGGTGGGGTCCACAGAGTCAGGAGCCGTCCAGGCCTTTTTTACTACCACCTGCATGAGGGGGTCAAAGGGGGGGGACACCCAGGAGGTGGAAGGGCGAGAGCCGAATGCCTCAAGATACGCAGATTCATCCTCTGAAGGGTTGAGGGCTGGCCAATTCCCCCTCTGTTTTAAGATCTCCAGGATGTCTGCAAAAAAGACATCTTCAGAGGGGGAATGGGGGGGGGGGGGTGGGACCTTCAGAATCCTCTAAATCCGTGTCAGAAGTGACAGACTCAGGTGAGTCTATGTGCTTCCTCTTGCACTTTCTCTTCCTAGGGGGCTCTCCTGCCAATTCAGGAGAGGCCTCGGAAGAGGAGGAGATCCCCACTGGGGACTCTTGAGGAGCTGGCTCTCTGCGATGAGGGAGTGAGTAGAAATTACCTGAGGCACCGAGGAGGGAGGGGCGGACGGAGCCGACTGTGGAGTTGAACCAGGTTCCAACACACTCCGCATGACCTCGAAAGCACCCCTGTCAGGCAGAGCCAGAGGTCTCCGCTCCGAAAAGCTGAAAACCTCCCTCGGCACCGACAGTGATGGCTCCGAGGCCGATGTCGGAGCCGAACTCACCAACGCCGAAGCACCGAGAGGGAGAGCGGGGTCGGACAAGGGTCCGATGCCACTCACCCCCTCGGAGCCGACGAGGGAAGTCCGGCGCCGAGATTCCTCCAATGAAGAAATCGGAGTAGACGACTGCGCCGAAGACAATTGTATCGGCTCCGACGCTGCCACAGTCTCGGGTCCGAACCGCCCCGGCTCCGAACTCAAAGGAGTCGGAGGAGGAACATTTTGAGTAATAGGGTTAAGCATCGACTGATGAGTTGGGCTCTGAAGCATTTGGGCCAGTGCCTCGGACTTAAGAAGTCGACTCACCACCCTCTGAAGGTCATGATCTGAAAGTCTCGACGACCTAGAGGAGTGAGACCTATGGCTCCGTTCAGACAGCAAGGGAGATGCTGGAGCCGAATGAACGGAGCCAAGAGACGGTGACCTAGACCTTTTCCTAGTTGTCGGTTCAGATAACCTTATCGGAGCCGACTCAGTGATTTCTAATACCTCGGCTCCGGCCGGTGCCGAGGAAACAGAAGAAATAAGTGTTCGAGCCTCATCGGCTCCGGCCGGAGCCGATGCTGTAGCAGACTTCGAAGCCCTAGGTGTCGACTCGGAAGCTGGAGCCGACGACCTAGTAGGCTTGGAGGGTTTGCCCGAAGATAGAGTCGGGGGACCCTCAGGCTTCAATAAGCCTTGTAAGATAAGCTTATTTTTCCTTTCCTGCAGGACTCTAGGGCTGAAGCCATGGCAGACAGTACAAGAGTCCTGCAGGTGCAAAGGTCTCAGGCAGTACACGCAAGAAGTGTGACCGTCTGTCAGAGACATCTTCTGACAGCACGAGTCACACTTCTTAAAGCCTGAGACCTTTGAATCCTTAGATATTACTAAAGATATAAAGTGCAATCACCCACACAGACACAAACACACCGATTACACTATCCAATAAAAAATTAAATTAAACTAATAAATTTAGTTTTTAATTTCTATTTTTTTGATCCCTACAAAAAAACACACATACACTTCACTACTAATAAGGGGATGGAAGGGCCCGAAGGCCTAAGGAAAGAACTCCTAAGTTCTTGAGGTAAAAAGGGTGGAGAAACTGCAGGGAATGGATAAAAAACTATTTAACTTTGGAAATTATCAATAAAAACTAAGTTAAAGGGGTTTAAAATAAGTTTTAGATTGCTCTAAACAAAGTAACCTGAAGCCGGTTGGAACAACACACCTCGATCGCTGTAGCGGCAAACGAGATCTGAGGTATTACCGCCTAGCATTGTGGGATAGAAGGGGAGCCTCGAGCCGGTGGAACTAACTCTCGAGCTTTTAGAGTGGCCGAGTCGGAGCCGAGGATCGGCTCCGAACCGATCCAGCAAGAATGAAGGCGAGATAGACAACTTAACATCTAGCCATTCCCAAACTAGGCGACAGTCCGCTAGCTCATCTGTTTCCATTCAGGTACCCGAGGCCATTCATTCCCCTGAAGTAAATGTCAGGCATAAGAGAGTGGGGAAAGTATACTGGTCCAGAGGAAGTCCCTGCCCAGTCCCTGTTCTCCCCTTCACCATATGCAATCTAACTCAAAATGGCTGCCTTGCGGGTAATGATGTATGTGCTTCCACTCACATTGTTCCAGATTCCAGAGGTACGGGTCTACTTTCTTTGATCGAAATACCATATTTTCACACAAAGAAAGTATGACCATACTTTCGCAAAAGTGCACTTTTACGAATTCTAGTTCAGTGAACTGGCAATCTAAATAAAACAGAGCACTACAATGGGGATAAGGGGAATATACCCGATTCCCCACTGTAGTGCGATCTTGGAGTTAGTATATTTAATGTAGCGTTTAAACTGTTTTTTATTTTAATTGCTGGTTCGCTGAACGGGAATTTGCGAAAGTGCACTTTCAACAAAGTAAGGTCGTACTTTCTTTGTTCGAAATAATGGTATTTTGATCAAAGAAAGTAGACCCCCCAGAGGTACATATACAGTTCAACAGCAATAGACAGTTCTGGCTTTTTCCAAGGATGACAACATGAGTAGGTGTTGTCATAGTAGTGGGTCATAACACCTTCCTCCTTGCAAGACTGGTAAGAAGATATCCACTGCTCAAACCCATCCTTCCCTACCTGGCCATCTCCAGCAACCATATCATTGATCTAGTGTGAACTATCTAGGTTATAGTCCGGGTTTCAGCCTTTTTATGTCATTGGACCATATTGATCATTCTACATCTTAATTATGTTTTACAGTTGTGTACCTACCATAAATGTAGATGCTCGAGTGTATTCATTGTTGCAGTCATTACTCTTGGGTTATCCTGCTGGCAGGCTACCCGCAGTCAGCCTGAATTCCAAAGCCCTGGTCCGGCGTCGGTTGCTGTCACCTCTTCCCTGATGTCAGTGCGCCAGGGGTATAAAAGATGCAGCCGATGCCATTTTCTTCAGTTTTTCTTGCCCAAGATGTCAGATGCCCCCAAAAGGGTAGGCTAAATATATTATGCCAATAAACATGCATGCAGTAAAGAAATATTACCTTCATCTACAAGCAAATACACCACATAGGCTGTATAGAATAGAGAAGTACAGATAAACCCCAGCAAAATAAAGGGGGACGGTGGGAGGGAAACCTGGACTGCAACAGTGAATACACTCTAACATCTACATTTATGGTAGGTACACAACTGTACCATGTTCATCGTGTTTCACTGTTGCAGTCATTACTCTTAGGTTGAATCCCAAAGCTGAGGATGGGTGGCTGGGCTAAATAGGATTAGGAGAGGCTATGAGGCCCTGCAGAACTGCAGTAGCAAAGCCTGCTCTGGATTTAGAGTAAAGAGGTAAGTGGTAGCGCTTCGTAAAGGTGTGCACTGAACTCCAAGTTGCAGCCTCTAAGATGTCTTTGGTTGGTACTCCTCTGAGGAAGGCTGCTGAAGTGGCTGCTGCTCTGGTAGAATGAGGCCTAATGCCTTTAGGCACTGATTTGCCATGCTGAGAATAGCAGAAACGGATGCAATGGCCTATGCATTTAGAAATAGTCTGTTTTGAGATCGCCTTTCCTTGTGATCCTGCAGCATATGACACTAAATGTTGCTCTGTCTTTCTGAAAGCTTTAGTTTTGTCCAAGTAGAAGCGTAGCTGCCTGTGTATGTCCAAAGAATGCAGAATTTTCTCACTTGTTCTGTGGATTTGGATAAAAGGTAGACAAGTGAATGGTTTAGTTGAGGGCCACACTGGACACCACCTTAGGCATAAATGTTGGGTTTGTCCTCAGAGAAACCCTGTCTGGATGAAAAATGATAAAAGGTTCCACAGCCATGGGTGCTTGTAACTCCGAGACTCGGCTTGCAGAGGTTATTGCTAGGAGCAGAGCTGTTTTCCAGGATAGGAATTTTATATCCGCTGTTGAGGCTGACTCAAAAGGAGGCAGTGTGAGTTTTTCCAAGACATAATTGAGGTCCCATGCCGGAATTAGTGCTCTCCTTGGAGGCCTGATGTTTTTGGCCCCTCTGAGGTACTGCCCTATTGAAGGATGAGAAAAGATAGGTGGTTCCGTATTGTAATGGGCTGAAATGGCAGAGGCATGAATCTTAATTGATAAAAAAGAAAGGCCTTTGTCCAGCATCTCAGTTAGGTATTGTAAAATCTGAGGGATATTTGGTACATACGTGTCAATGCCTTGTTCCTGGTTCCAAGCACAGAATCTCTTCCATTTTTCTGCATAAGATTTTCTGGTACTGGGCCTCCTGGCCTCCAAGATAACATCCATAACAGCTTTTGAAAGAGGAGTGTTCTAAATGGCTACATTATCCTCCATGCTGCCAGATTTAAGGTCCTGAGCTGGCTGTGCAGGATTCGATTGTTTTGTTGGGTCAGCAAATGAGAAGTTTGAGGCAATATCCATGCTGGACCTGGAGACAAGCTCTTTAGGATTGGGTACCAGTGCTGACGTGGCCAGTCTGGTGCAATCAGTATAATTTTTGGCTTCTCTTGTCTGACCTTTAGGAGTACCCTGGGAAGGAGAGGCAGTGGAGGAAAGGCATATACTGCTAGATTTCTCCAGCTGAAGGATAGGGCGTCCACTCTCCATGCTTGTTTATGATAAATCCTTGTGCAAAATCTCTGTAATTGGCAGTTGCGAGGGGAGGCAAATAGATCTATGTCTGGGCATCCCCATTTCCTTGTTATCATGCTGAAGACTTGTGGATCCAGTTTCCACTCGTGGGGATCCATGAGGTTTCTGCTTAGTCTGCCAGAGTATTTGTTTTTCCTGGCATGAATTGTTCTTGCAGGTGAACTTGATAAGTCAATGCTGTGTCCCATAAGGTCATTGCTTGTCTGCAGAGGGGGTAGGAATGTGTACCTCCCTGCTTGTTTATGTACCACATGACTGTAGTATTGTCTGTCTTTATCAGTAGCTGTCCTGGATGAAGTAGATCCTTGAAAGCTGTCATGGCATTCTGAACAGCTAGCATCTTTTTGACTGATGGGAAGATGCATCTGGCTTGCAGGCCATATGCCCTGAATACATTTTCCTGCCATATGGGCCCCCCAGGCATAATCTGATGCATCTGTTGTCAGTGTCTGTCTGGCTGTGGGTAAAGTGAATGGCAGACCCTTGTTGTGGTGACAGGCCTCTGCCTACCATCAAAACTCCTGTTGCAGGCAGGGAATGAGGGTAATTACTGTCTCCAGGCTGTGGCAATGCTGAGTCCAAACACTTTTTAGATACCACTGTAGTTTCCTCATATGCAGTCTGGCATATGGAATTAGTAGAATGCAGGATGCCATGAAACCCAAGGCCTGTAAGATTTTCCTTGCAGATAACTGGGTCTTTTTTGAAGTAAGAAGTCAGTTGCTTTTGTTTGTCTGGTGTGAGATAAGCCATCTGGGCAGTTGTATTTAAGCTTGCACCCAGGAATATTATTTTTTGAGAGGGTACTAGTTTTGATTTATTTTCGTTTACGGTGTACCCTAGGCAAATTAGTAATCTTTTTACAAACGCCAGATGCTTTAGAAGAATGTCTTTGTTCTCTGCTTGAATAAGGCAGTCGTCCAAGTAGGGATATATTTGAATTCCTCTGTCTGCAAAATACAATTACTGGTGCCAGGCATTTTGGGAAGACCCTGGGCGCAGTAGATAAGCCAAAGGGCAGTGCAGAGAATTAGTAGTGCATTGAGCTAGCTATGAATCCGAGGTATCTTCTGCAAGATTGTCTGATTGGGACATGCAGGTATGCCTCTTTTAGGTCCAAAGTTACGAGCCAAGCCTTCCTGCCCAGCATGGGCAGCAGCTGCTGTAGAGTCAACAGTCTTGAATTTTGGAACCTCAGAAACATGTTTAGTATTAACAGGTCCAGTATTGGTCTCCAGGTTTTGTCCTTTCTGGGCACTAAGAAAAGTCTGGAGTAGAATTCTTGCCCCTGCTCCTGCTGTGGTACTTGTTGAATGGCCCTCATGTCCATGAGGGCTGTAATTTGCTTTTGTGCCTCTGCCCATTGATTGTGTGGCAGGTCTGGCATACCTTTTGCCACTGGTAGGGTGTGAAAATGGAACCTGTAGCCTTGGGACACTATGTTCAGGACCCATTTGTCTTGGGTAACCATTTGCCAATTTGATGAAAAAATGCTAGTTTTCCCCCTAAGGGAGCTGCCAAAAAACAGTGCTTGGATCTGGCAGAGGAAAGTCATTGGGACTGTTTCCTGTAAGGTTGTGATTTGTCTTCTCCGCTTTTGGAGGTAGGAGCACTCCATTGTTTAGGCCTGTATGAGCCTTGGGGCTGAGATCTGCCTCTGGGACGTCTGTATCTGCCTCGTTGTGGTCTGTCTGACACTGGAAAGGACCAATTTTTAGAAAGCCAGTTCCTGCTAAATCTGGGTAGCTGTACCTGTAAGAAATCCTTAACTGTCTGCATGGATTTCGCTTTATCCTCCATTTTCTTCAACACCTCTTCTGCTTTAGCACCAAACAAAGTTTGTTTCTGTCTTTCGCTTTTCCCAGTTAGGGGTCGCCACAGCGGAACTCCGGTCCGCTAATGATTGACAGTAGATTTTTTACATGCCAAGTTTGCCAGCCCTGATGCACAACCTTCAACGAAGGTACACCCATTCACGCATGTCTCCACACAGAAGACGCTCTAGCTGAGAATCGAACGGCACAACGTCTTGCTGTGAGGCGAAAACGCTATCGCAGCACCACCACCACCGCAGTAATTAGCACCAAACAAAGTATCATGCTGTAATGGGGCATCTAATAATTTTGCTTTAACATGATCAGGCAGATTCTGTTCCTTTAACCAAGCATGCCTTCTAATAACAGAACCTGTAACAGCGGCCCTGGAAGAGGCCTCCAGTGAATCATAACCACATTGCAAAGTATGCTTTCCCATTTGTTCTGCTGCACGCAATAAATCCTGCATTTCTTTGTTCTCATTCAGTATTTGTCAACATTTTCTGTTTAAGCAGGGACATTAAGTATTGCTGATATTTAAGCATATGAAACTGACAATTTAAAGCCCTTACAGCCATGGTAGCAGAAGTGTAAACTTTTTTCCCCCATCTGTCCAGTGCCCTATAATCCCTATCAGAGGGGACAGGGTTTTTTTTCAGTGGAAGCTTTGACCCTTTTGGGACCCTGAGATATAGTTTCTGGGTCTGCAGCGGGGTTTTTATATAGGAATTTATGAGAATCCGGGACCCTGTAGTATCTGTCTGGCTTAGCAGGTGCAGGGGGTAAAGAGTCAGGGGACAGGCTGAACTCTGAAAATACATCTACAATGTCTAGGAACAGGTGGAATAGCAAGGGGCCTGTGCTGAGGAAGTAGCAGAAAATCTCTGTGCCTTTTCTTAGATTCAGGGTAATCTTGGCTCTCCCAGTGGAAATGCTCCCTCATGGTATGCAGGGTTTCCCCCAAAAGAATAATCCTCAGGAGGTGAGGCTGAAGGAATGGATTCTTCAGCATCAGAGTCCTCATAGGGAGGCACAGAATAATCCTGTTCAGAAGAGGAATCAGAGGAAATAGAAACCTGATCAGAAGAATCATATTCTGTCTCTTGCCTAGGCCTCTTATCAGGAGGGGGATGGGAACCCCTGATCAAAGTAATTAGGTCTTCGGCCATTTTAAGCATCTGTTTTTCAGGCATGGACGTCTGAGTAGGAGAATGCTGTACTTGTTTCTTTGTCTTTAGAGCTGCTTTAGTCTTTGTCTTTGAAGCTGAAAATAACTGTGTAGGTCTGAAGACACCCTCAGAAGCAGATGCCTGCTCAGCGGCTCCGGACTCATCTGAGGGAATGACTTCTGAGTGTCCAATACCTTGAGTATCCAGAGGCCCAGTTGGCTCCACGTGGGAGTCTGAATCGGCCTGTGGCTCTGAGGTAGTGGGTGCCAGGGGCTGCAAAAGCACCTCACAGAGAACCGGCGACTGGCCTAACGGAGGCCTTGTTGTCGGTTTTGGACCTCGGATGTCTACCCTTTTCCTTGTGTTTTTTTGTAAAATCTGGTCGTCGGCTGTTCCGACGGCATTATATAATTAAATCTTCGGCCAAAGTAATGAAATGCAAAATCGAACAGACGCTTAATAGTGCGTTGGTTAACTATCAAAGTTCTGATCAGGGCCTAGGCAAGGAATACAGTAAGAGTGAAAATCCTTATGAGGTATTTGCTTCCCACAAGAAATACAATTGTTAACTTTTTCTGACATCGGTCTGGAGCAAGAAAAAAAGTTTCCCCAACGGGGTACTTAGCTTTAATGAAGACTTCGGTTCCGAAATTTGGATATGAAAATCTCAGGAGTCGGCTGACCGGCACTTGCAAACTGCTTTTGCTTTGGGCACCGCGCGGCAAGAAAGACTGAAGAAAATGGCGTCGGCTGCATCTTTTATACCCCTGGCGCACTGACGTCAGGGAAGAGGCAACAGCAACCGACACCAGACCAGGACTTTGGAATTCAGGCCGACTGCGGGTAACCTGCCAGCAGGATAACCCAAGAATAATGACTGCAACAGTGAAACACGATAAACATCATGCAATATTCTGTTTCAGGTCACTCTTTCCCATCTGAATGATGGCACTTACCTTCTGTAGCTGAAAAACCACTAAACATTATTATTAATTAATTTATTTATTTATTTTACTGCAGAGTGTTTCATTGACCCTCAGCAGAGTTCAGGTCTTTGTCTCCAGTCCCAGTGACAAACACTGGTGATTCTTGTTTCTCACTATAACTGATGAGCTATTTTATCTCCAGCCTTTGCAACCTTCAAGAATGTATCATCAAAGCAGCTTGGCACAGACGATGCATTTTTCTTTTTGGCTTTACTGTTCTGACACTTTAGAGGAACCTTGATAGCTCCATGGCACACAGGGATAAGACCACCACCTATGAACCAACTGATCTGGGACTGATCAGCGACACAGGCAGAGGAGGACCTGGTCAAGAAGAGAAGAATGATGAGGTGCACCCTGCCAGCCTGTTAGTTGGGGGAAGGTTTATAGATGCTTGTTCGGGATATAGACTTCATGTCAAATTACCTTGTTGTTAACAAGGATTATTGGATATGCATGCCTATTCATGGCAGCAGGGAGTCTGAGGAGATGCATCTCTCATATACGCAATGCATATCATCAATCCCTTATGACATGGGCAGGCAAGCACAAGAGGAAAAGGCAGGACCATAAAAAGAACCCTGATTCCCCAAACAGGATGACATCACCACTCTTGTCATTAGCTCCTCACATCTAGGGAGAACAAATGGGCTGTACAACTCTCATCTCCTCAGGGAACAAACATGCCAACTGGGGGTGGGGGGATTCTCAATGGTCACTACAGAAAAAGCAAAAACAAAACAAGAAAAAAACTTCTTTAACTTTTCCTAGTTACTTATGTTTTTACATATCTTTCAAGGGCCCATCACTACTAGCCTCCTTCTCTAAATCTTTGAGTGTTTTCTGAAGCACCTTTGCTAAAGAGGCTTTTAAAGATACTTAAACACTGCACACCATTCACTTATAAGCATCCTGAAAAAACCCTAAACAAAATACAAAAAGTCTTTGGGGGAAAAATGTCTACCAATACACACAACTACAGATTTAAAATGGGAAGACATTAAAACGATCTAGTGAAAACATGCATTTAAACTTTGAAATGGTAATAAATAACTTCACAAAAGAAGTACTTTATATTATGAAAAATGTGTATTTTGCTTTTCGCTCAACTGGAAAGTAAGCCAAATTAATTAGACACCATTAAAAACTGGTACACACACTTAGATTACTTAAACAAGTTTTGATACAAATAAACATCACATGCATATGCAGTATTGGCAACAGGTGCCAAAGAAAGACTGATTACTTCACAGGCATGGGACATTCAATTACTGGAAGAAATATTAAGCCAGATGGGCTGACATCTAATGAAAAAAATCCCATTTATTATGCTGCTGCAAGTGTCCTGTCCTTCCCAAAATAAAATCTATAAATTAGTGAATCAGTGTCTGTACACTATATGATTTTGGTTCAGCGACAAAGAAATCAACAGACTTCTGTGTTTACTAATCAAGGATCATGGCAGAAAGTGCATTCATATCTCTCATGTATGGATTGGAAGTTAGAATTTTGTCAATTTTTTGTTTCTGTTGGTTTTCAGGAAATATCCTTAGCAACGCCTGCTTTAAAATTTCCGTTTCTTTTGCAGATCTCTGAGGAGGAGGCTGCTGTAGTGCAGTGGGAGCCACAGCTTGATACTGTAGTGGAAACTGCCTCATTTCAGGCCTGACTTGTGAAAACTGGCTCCCAAATTGGTTGCTTGCTGCCAATAGCAGTGCATTAGGAGTACAAAGTGGCAGAGATGATGAAGTGGCCGTAGGATTCTCTGATCGTGCATTTCCTCCATGCATCATAACACTATGTGTTGGTGGACAAGTCCTGCAAAAAAAAAAAAAAAAAAAAAGTTGTGTATTCTTCTGAAAGGTAGGCTGGATGGCTATTACACTTCACACAATATTAAGCACAAGAACGACTGATTAAACCAACAAGTTCATGTAATGCAATAGAAATATTGTTTGCAAATGTTTTCTAAAACTAGAAGCAACACGACAAACATTAGAAACCACACAACAACAAATATTAAAGTGCAGTTCAATCAACCACGAAAAGAACATATGGAAAGGGAAATGTCACGTCAGTGAGATACAGCTGCCAGAATTTGATGTTAACAGTGCAAAAGACCCTGATAAACTGCAGTTTTAATGTACAAGTGAGAAGTCAATGGTCACCTAATTGTTTTTTAATTAATGAGTATATTTATTCATTAATTCATTTATGCTTTGTTGACTAGTTTAGTCCCAATATGCCCACGGACGCTTTGGGGACCTAAGGTGGTATTTACATTAAGTTTGGGAAATTTGTCCAGGGTACTGGGGGCTTTTCTTACTTCTTGAGATGCAGAGTGCGGCTGCAGTATGGTGACAGGGAGCTGGGTTAATTTTAAAGAGGTTACATAAGGTAAAGATGAGATCTGAAGTGGGCTTTAACTACCAAAGAGATGCTGGATTTGGATGTTTTGTCTTCCTCATCTGTGGCCAAGTCAGGGAAGGGACAGTGTTTTGCAGAAAATCAAAACTGCATTTCATTTTGTGGAAGATGTAGTGTTTTTCTCACTTTGCAACTGATGAAGGTGCAAAATATTCTGTTCCAGTTTATGGAGGTAAAAAGGTAATGAATGAGACTGTTGCTTCAGGACAGCCTTTGGGTGTTTCTGATGGATGTCGGGAACTAGACTACCAGATTAAGAATGCCCTGCACCTTTTGCAGATGCTGTGTAATGAAATCCTCAGTTGCAGACTGCCTTGTATGTAAGGTTTCTTATTGTATCAACGGGATTTTCTTTTCTCCATTTTCTCTTGTTAAAAATGGATGCCTAAATGGACAGGCATGCTTTCTGGTAATCTATTCCTTTTGAGTAATCAAATTGCACAACTATGGGCATTAGTGCAGTGATGTTCTTCACAATGAGCACTGCTGCAGCAGCCTTAGCTATATGGGTTATATCCTGCTAAGACTACAACTGTGGGCCAGCTTCAGTGCACCTTCCATGTGCCCAAACTGTCAGGCAGCTTGAGATAACCTGAATAAAGGACACGTATGGGCACAAAGCTCTTCAGAGCAGTACCACTGCCAAAGAGTACGCTCCACTGAGGCTATTCAGGGCTGACGGTCAGTTTGTGCTTTTCTTTGTTGGACAGAAGTTCCTTTTGGGGGGAAAAAAAAAATTTTCTTAAATTTTGTTGATGTCTTACTACTCTTCTCTTATGGAAATTTATTTTAAAGCTTGGAGTGTTCTTATTTAACAGACTTCTTGAGATTGTAATGTTCTTTTAAACAGAGCACTTGTTTCTTTCTGTGACTTTAAAAGTAGCGTATACTAACTGAAAACTTACATTCTGTGGAGAAATTGTGTTCATTTGTCTGCTGTGAAGCTGCCATGGTGTTTTAAAGCCCTTTGTATTGCGATTTTTCAGTCAACAAAGTAACTTTTGTAGACTGGTACTTTTACCAGCATGTACTGCCAGTCTTCACCGGGAAAGAGGCACTATTTTCAGTTTGATCATGAAACAGTCTACCAGCCCTATGGTTGGTCCTTCTTCCAGCCTAAAAATGAATAAGTACATTTTCTTTGCCACCACAGTAGGCTAGAAATTTGTCTCAGCTGCATGTGGGTGACTGCTTTGGGCATTTGTTGTACCTCAGACCACATTCTTTGTTACTTTTAGTAATGCTGGTTTAGACTTCAATTTCCATTTTCTAGCTATAGCTTTTTTGGCAGCCATCATAATTAGACTCAGCAAAGCCTTACTATGTCTAGGCAATTCCAACTATCACAGCTCAAAACATTATTTCCTAGTCACTCCGATTTGCTCAACCAGCATCTCTGATAGAGCAGTCTACAGGGAATCTTTAAAGTCAGCCAACTCATTACACTCCTAGAAAATATGTTCCCAGTTACCTCTTTCTTCCACATCACATCTCCAACATTTGCTGTCTACCTGAGTAAAGATTCATTGGAGCCTGCTTGGGATATAAAAAAAATCTATGTAAACACTTCCCTGAAAAGATCCTAAACCTTTTAGATTTTGCTGCATATTTGGGAGACATACATATATACTCTGATTGTTTCTTTGCGAATTGCTTATCTAATCTCAAAATCACCTCTCCACCACAAAGCAACTGAAATAATAATTATTCCAAGCCCGCTAGCTATACAATAAAGGGTATCCTTGTGGAAGTGTTGCTGCTTCGGAGACCAACTGGAGGATACCCTTTATTGTATAGCTAGCGGGCTTGGAATAATTATTATTTCAGTTGCTTATCTAATCTCTTTTCCCAATTCTTCCTAACATTCTTTTGATCGATTCTTATAGTTATCAAACAATATTTTACATGCTCTGCTTATTCCTTTCTTAACGGCCACTTCTGTTGTAGATTCTACTAAGAACTCTACCAGTGCTGGTCTTTCTTTTAGGATCCCTCTATTTCTTTCTCTTTGCCTGTACTCTGATATCAGTCCTTGATACGGAAGACAATCTCTGATCTGCAGTCCAAATAAGTTCTTGGCATCTTCCCATGCTATTACTTTTCCCTCCCTAGTTATTTGCTCCCAATACCTTGGTTCCTTTACCAGTTTTCACCAATATATGCCCGCCCCCTCTTGCCTGTTGTCTGTATCCCAAGCTGCAGTCATCCCTATCGGCAGAATCTCGTTGCCACTGCCGTACTGACTTAGTTCTTAAAATACTTTCTGCTACTTTATAAATGTAATATTCTATATGAATATTGTTGTTCTTAAAGATTTGCATCCAAAATCCCAATCTCTCCCAGTTACTTGAACCCCCCCCCCCTCGTTTCTTCATCATCTCTTCTGTGTTGTTGTATTCTGTCCATTCCTCAACAGATGGACCTCAGATCCAGCTTTGGCCACTTCAAAGCTTTGGATCCAGTGCTCAGGCTCCTCCCTCCACCCATAATACCAGTGTGCAGAAAGTACAGTTGTGTACACTTACCATAAATGTAGATGTTCGAGTGTATTCACTGTTGCAGTCATCACATTTGGGTTATCTGCTTGCAGTAGCCCTCAGTCGGCCTGATTAACAAAGTCGTGGGTCCTGCGTCGGTTGCTGTCCCTTCTTCCATGACGTCAGGTCGTCAGGGGTATAAAACATGCAGCTGATGCCATTACATCAGTTTTTCTTGCCCCAGATGTCAGGTGCCCTCTAATGGGAAGCAATTAAATCTATAAATATACAAGGTTATACCTTCAAAAAAAAGCAAATACACCAAAAAGCTTTTGAGCACAGTAAAGGAGAGTACAGGTACAGCCAAAAGAAGACAGGGGGCTGGAGGGAGGGTAACCAGGACTGCAACAGTGAATACACTCAAACATCTACATTTATGGTAAGTGTACACAACTGTACTATGTTATTCGAATTTCATTGTTGCAGTAATCACATTTGGGTAGATTCCCAAAGCTAAGGATGGGAGGAGGAATTTAGATAGCATTAGCACCAGCTATAAGGCCCTGCAAGACTGCAGTGGCAAAGCCAGCTCTGGATTTAGAGAAAATTGGCAGATGACAATGCTTGGAGAAAGTATGTACAGAACTCCAGGAAGCAGCTTCTAGGATGTCCCTGGTAGGGACGCCTCTGAGAAAGGCTGTAGAGATAAATGCTGCCCTGGTTGAGTGGGGTCTAATCCCCTGTGGGATAGGTTTTCCATGGTGCTTGTAGCAGAAATGAATGCAATGGCCTATTGACTTGGAAATGGTTTGCTTTAAAATAGCCTTCCCCTCTGCCCCTGCAGCAAATGCCACCAGCAGTTGTTCAGATTTCCTTTGAAGTTTAGTCCTGTCCAAGTAGAATCTACGTTGCCTGTGCACATCTAAGGAGTGCAGTATCCGTTCCCCTTTGTTCTGTGGATTAGGAAAGGTGGTTGGCAAATGAATGGACTGATTGAGGGCGACAGTGGATACCACCCTGGGTATGAAGGAGGGATTGGTCCTGAGAGACAACCTGTCCGCATGAAAGATGATGAAAGGCTCCACTGCCATGAGGGCCTGTAATTCAGATACCCTTCTTGCTGAAGTGATTGCTAAAAGGAAAGCTGTTTTCCAAGAAAGGAATTTTAAGTTTGCAGTAGCAGCTGGCTCGAAAGGAGGAAGAGTGAGTTTTTCCAATACAAAGTTAAGGTCCCAAGGCTGGGGTTGGAGCTTTCCTGGGTAGTCGCAAATTTCTGGCCCCTCTGAGGAACTGCTTGAGCAGTGGATGAGAGAAGAGGGGAGGTTCTGTACTACAATGAGCTGAAATGGCCGAGGCGTGAATTTTGATGGAGGAGAAAGGCAGGCCCTTGTGAAGCATCTCAGTTAAGCATTGTAAAATCTGAGGTAAATTGGGCACTGCTGTGCTCATCCCTTGAGACTGGTTCCAGGCACAGAATCTTTTCCATTTTTCAGCATAAGATTTTCTAGTACTAGGCCTCCTTGCCTCTAAAATTATATCCATCACTGGTTTACAGAGGGATGGTAAAGGAGAGATTAGGTAATTAGCCAGGCTGCTAGGTTCAGTGTTTGAAGCTGAGGGTGCAGGATCTGGTTCTCCTGCTGAGACAATAGGGTAGGAGTCTGAGGCAGGTGCCATGGGGCCAACAGTAACACACTGCACAAAAGGGGGTACCCACCAGTGTTAGCGTGGCCAGTCTGGTGCAATTAAAATTGTCCTTGGTTTGATCTTTAGTAGTACTTTGGAGAGCAGAGGAGGAAAGTCATAAACTGATAAGTTTTTCCAGCTGAAGGACAAAGCATCCACTTTCCAAGCTTGTTTGTGGGGAGTCCTTGTGCAAAATTTGTCCAATTGATAGTTCTGGGGGGGAGACAAACAGGTCTATATCTGGGCTCCCCCATTTGCTTGTCAACATGTTGAAAATCCTTGGTTCCAGTTTCCACTCGTGTGGGTCCATGAGGTTTCTGCTTAGTTTGTCTGCTAGTTTTCCTGACAGGAATTGAGCTTGTAGATGCACTTGGTAGCTCAGGGCCGAGTTCCATAATGCCATGGCTAGTCTGCAGAGGTGGTAAGAATGACAGTGTGTGTAGCCTGCTTTGAAGGGTAGGCATCTTCTGCAAGATTCCTGGATTGGGATTGTGCAGGTATGATTCCTTTAAATCTAGTGTTGCCAACCAGGTGTCTTTGCCTAGCATATGGAGCAACTGGTGAAGAGTCAGCATCTTGAATTTTGGAATCACCAAAAAGGTGTTTAGAGTAGACAGGTCCAGGACAGGATGGCATGAACGGTCTTTTCTGGGTACCAGGAAAAGTCTCGAGTAGAAACATTGCCCCTTTTCCTCTTCTGGTACCAATTGAATAGCCCCCATGCTTGAGAGCGAAATTACTTGCTTTTGGGCCTCTGCCCACTGATTTGGGGGTAGATCTGGTCATCCGCTTGGTGTTGGTAATGTGTGGAAGTGAAATCTGTATCCCTGGGACACTATATTTAAAACCCATTTGTCCTGGGTAATGAGTTCCCAGTTCTACGCATGAAGAGCAATCTTTCCACCTAAAGGGGCAGTTAGTTGAGAAGTGCTTGGAAGATTTAAAAAGAAGTCATTGAGACAGTTTACCATAGGGGGGAGTTTTATTACTCCCAGATTTGGAAGTGGAGGCCCCCCCACTGCTTAGTCTTGTGCGTACCCTGGGACTGAAGCCTGGGAGCTCTGCTGGACCTGAGTTTGGACTGAGAAGGTCTGGAAGAGGCAGGAAAGGACCAATTCTTGGAAGGCCAATGCCTACTAAACCTTGGAGGTTGTACTTGTAAAAAATATTTAACAGTTTGCATACATTTTGCTTTCTCCTCCATCTTTTTAAGAACTACTTCTGCCTTGTTGCCAAACAGATGGTCCTGGTTTAAGGGAGCATCCAGTAATTTTTTTTAACATGATCTGGCAAGGATTGTTCCTTAAGCCAAGCATGCCTTCTAAGTACAGACCCAGTTACAGCAGCCCTGCAAGATGCCTCTAGTGAATCAAAACCACATTGCAAAGTATGTTTTCTAACTTGTTCAGCTGAGTGCAGTAAATCATGTAAATCCTTATTTTCAGCACAATCAGGAATCATCATTTTCTGTTTAAGCAATCCAGTAATATGCTGCTGATACTTTAACATATGAACCTGGCAGTTTACCCTAATGGCCAAAGCTGCAGAAGTGTATACCTTCTTACCCCATCTATCCAGCACCCTGGAGTCTCTATCAGCGGGGGTAGGATTTTTGGCAGTAGTAGCTTTAATACCCTTGGGTCCCTGTGAAATAGTCTCAGGATCCGCAGTAGGATTTTTAAAAAGGAACTTGTTAGAGTCAGGGACCCTGTAATATCTGTCAGGTTTTCTGGGAGCAGGAGGTAAAGAGTCAGGGGCCTAGCTAGATTCCGAAAAGGCATCATCAACAATGTCTAGTACAGGCGGTATGGCTAAAGGCCTGTGCTGGGGCAGTAGTAAGAAATCCCTAAGCCTCTTTTTTGAATCAGAGAAATCCTGACTTTCCCAATGAAAATGCTCCCTGAGAGTATGCAAGGTTTCACCAAAAGAGAAATCCTCTGGAGGGGAAGCAGAGGGAAGACAGTCCTCAGCATCAGAATCCTCATAGGTAGATGAGGGTAAATCCTGGTTATCAGAGGAAACAGAAAATTCAGAATCCTGGTCAGAAGTAACATAAGCAAACTCAGTCCTAGGTCTCTTAGAGGGGGAAGGCTGGCTTTCTCTGATTAAAGTAATAAGTCCTTCAGACATTCTTATTTGCTTTTTAGGCACAGAGGCCTGACCATGCGGTCTGGGCATCACTTTTCTAGGCTTGGTACGAGTTTTAGGCCTTGAAGAAGAAGAAGATGGCTTTGGTTTAATACGCAAGTCAGTAGGGCCTGAATACATCCTCAGAAGCTGGTGCCTGCACAGTGGCTCCGTACCCATCCAAGGTAGAGACATCCGCAGGTTCCACAATTGAAGCATCTTGTGGCATACCGGACTCCGAATGGGTCTCAGTAGAGGCCTATGAATCTGAAGTAGGGGGTATCAGGGGCTGCGAAAGCACCTCACTGAGTACCAGCGAACTGGTGACTGGCTTAGGAGAAGCGTCGTCAGCAGCTTTGGACCTAGGCAGCCTGTCTCTGTCTTTATCTTTGCTTATTTTCAGAATGTTGGTAGTCGGATGGCTTACCGAAGACATATCAGGATAATTGAACCGAGCACCAAAATATCTAGAAGCGAAAATATACGGAAGACGGATAGTTCATGGTTTAAATAAGGCACAAAACCAACAGCGAGGTATGTCGTGGTTAGGGCCTAGGCAAGGAATACAGTATGAATGAAAATCTTTATGAAGTATTTGCTTTCCACAAGTAATACAATTACTTACTTTTACTGACATCGGCTTAGAGCAAGAAAAAGTTTCCCCAACGAGGTACTTAGCTGTTAGTTGAAGACTTCGGTTCTGAAACTCGAAAACGAAAATTTCAGGAGTCGGCCAACCGGCACTTCTGAACTGCTTCTGCTTCGGGCACCACACGGCAAGAAAGACTGATGTAATGGAGTCAGCTGCATGTTTTATAGCCCTGACGTCACGGAAGAAGGGACAGCAACTGATGCAGGACCCAAGACTTTGTTAATTAGGCCGACTGAGGGCTACAACCAAGCAGATAACCCAAATGTGATGACTGCAACAGTGAAACATGAAGAACATCAAACTATCTCAGGTCAGGTTTGCCCACCCAAACCTATTTTGAAAAAGAGAGCATTTGATGGCACCATAACAATGTGTTTAAATGGAAAAATGACCATGTACAAAGGATAAGTGAAGTGAAAGGCTTAACCTTCAGGAGTCAAGACAAGGTCAGCTGGATTAATCTCAGAATTAGAATATGATAAACAAACATTACTTACAAAAGAAAAGGAGGAGGATGGAGAGCGGGTAAGTTGAGAAATGGACGGAATATGACAGCAGAGATCTGACATTATGGTAAATGCATAACTTTTGTATCTGATTTTGTCTTTTCTGTCCACTCCTTGGAGGGGACAGAGTTCTCAGTTACTTTTATACTTAGAAGGCCTCACGGAAGGATATTCCTGATTGCAGCTGAACCAAACAGACCCTGGATCTAGGTTAGCTATCCAATTTATAGTGTGAGATAAAGGTATGTTTTTTTGTTTACCAGGTAGCTGCAGGACATATATCAACTGAAAAACTACAGAAAAGGCTGTAGATGAAGCCACCCATCTTGAAAAAATTAGTCTTCGGGATCAAAGGGAGTGATGACCCCTTTTTCTTGGTAAAAGAAAGAAATGCACTGAGCCAACCAGCGAGACAGTATGATCTTGGATACTGCTTTTCCCAGTTTGGCTTAGGAAAAGGAGACAAATAACTGATCAGATTTTCTGAAAGATTTTGTTTGATGCAAATAAAGACACAATTGGTGGTGAACATCTAGTAAATGTAAGGTATACTTGCCCTAAGAAATTGGGGAAAAAGACTGGTAAATTTATGGACTGATTAATGGATGATTCAGAAGCCACCTTAGGGAGAAAGGATGGACTGCTTTTTAAAAAAAACATAATGTCTTTGTGAAAACAGACAGGGATGTTTTAAACTAGAAAGGGCATGCAGTTCAAAAATTCTCCTGGGAGAAGTGATAGCCACTTAAAGTCTTCCACAACACAAATTTCAGATCAGCTTTGGCAACAGCTATGGGTTTATGTTCTCCACCGACAAGGAAAGAAAAATGGTGACTAACTGCAGCCTTGATGGTGAAATAGTTGGCTCCACAAACTGCAGCCTTGATGGTGAAATAGTTGGCTCCACACTGTAAAAGGTGTGTGAGAAGTCGTCCAAAACAGCTGGGAGAGGGTCTGAAAAAAGGACACTGTTTTTCTCCATAAGGAGAGGCAGGAGGATGGTAATCAGGAGCCAAAGAAACAGCTGAAAAAGCATCCTACAGAACAGCCAAAACAGAAGGAACAGAAGGCTTAGGGGAATCCATCTGCAACAACTCGTAATACCTTTTCTGGATGTCAAAAACTTGGGAGCAGTCCCACTTAAAATGCTCAATCACGTGAATCACTGCATCTCCAAAGGACAATTTTTCCAAAGGAAGTCAGGACTAAAGGACTCCTCCTCCTCTGAGCCACAGTCCAAAGGTGATGGCATTTGGGAATAGGCCAATGAATCTTTATCTCAATTTGTTTCCTCAGCAGAGGAATCAGATTCTCTAGATCTTTTAGGGGTAGAGGACAGTACAGTTGTGTACACTTACCATAAATGTAGATGTTAAGACTGTATTCACTGTTGCAGTCATCATATTTGGGTTATCCCTGCCAGGGTAGCCCTCAGCCGGCCCGAATATCAGAGGCTTAGTATTTCTGCATAGGTTGCTGTCACTTGAAGACTGTCAGTAGTATAAAGTAAGGCAGCCGATGCCATTACATCAGTTTTTCTTGCCCTAACCTGTCAGGAAACCCCAAGTAGGAGGCCAGGTTCTGGTGGAAGAAAACCCCACCAGTGGAAAAGAAATACTGAAAATTCCCCTGTAAGTTAAGGAGAACCAACAAGTTAAGAGTGGTAATAAAAGGAGAAAGAGAAGAAAGGGGGATGGAGGGAGTGAAACTAGGACTGCAACAGTGAATACACTCAAACATCTACATTTATGGTAAGTGTACACAACTGTACTATGTTCTTTGTGTTTCACTGTTGCAGTCATCAAATTTGGGTCGATTCCCAAAGCTTAGGAAAAGGGTGGAGGCAGGTGGTAATGCTAGGTAAAAGTGTGAACAGATGTCCAGGTGGCAGCCTCCAAGATGTCCCTGGTGGGGGCACCTCTGAGGAAGGCTGGAGAGGTGGAGGCTGCTCTGGTGGGGAGTGCCCTGACCCCTTTGGGGGGGAGGCTTTCCATGCTGTTTGTAGCAGAAATAGACGCAGTGTGCTATCTATTTTTGAAATGGTTTGTTTGGAGATGGCTTTCCCTTCTGCCTCTGTAGCAAAGCTAACCAGCAATTGATCAGACTTTTTGAAGGATTTAGTCCTGTCAAGATAGGATCTGAGCTGTCTGTGCACATCTACAGAGTGAAGAATCCTTTCCCCCTTGCTCTGGGGACTGGGAAAAAGGTGGACAAATGAATGTATGGGTTGAGAGCCACACTGGAAAACACTTTCGACATAAAGGATGGGTTAGTTCTGAGGGATACCCTATCTGCATGGAAAATGATGGAGATCCACAGCCACGAGTGCTTGCAGCTTAGAGACTCTTCTGGCTGAAGTGATGGCCAGAAGGAATGCTGTTTTCCAGGAGAGAAATTAGCTCTGTAGAAGAATCTAGTTCGAAAGGGGGCAGGGTGAGCATTTCCAAAACAAAGTTAAGGTCCCAAGCTGGTGTTGGTACCCTTCTGGGTGGCCTCAAGTTGCTAGCCCCTCTCAGGAACTGTTTGATCAAAGGGTGTGAGAAAGGGGGCTGCTCAGTAGGAAAATGAGCAGAAATAGCAGAGGCATGAATTTTTATACAGGAGAAAGAGAGGCCACTGTACAGTAGGTCAGCTAAGTAATCCAGGATGAGAGGGAGGGCTGTGCCGTATTGGCTCCCTTAGCCTGGATCCAGGTGCAGAACATTTTCTATTTGTCTGCATAAGACATTCTGGTGCTAGGAGGTTTGGCTTCATGGATAACATCCAGAACCTGTTTACTGAGGTTGGCAGATTGGTTCGGGACTAGGGAATAAGCCAAGCTGTCAAACTGAGATTCTGCAATTGGGTATGCATGAATTCCTTTTCCCTCTGGGTCAGGAGGTTTGGAATCTGACGAAGATGCCAGGGGGGAGCGATGAGAGGCTGCGCAGCAAGGGGTAACACTGCTGCCAGGACCAGTCTGGAGCTATCAGAATGGTCCATGGTTTTTCCTCCCTTACTTTGAGCAGTACCATGGGGATGACAGGGAGGGGAGGAAAGGCATACACCGATAGACTTGACCCAGGGGAAGAACAGGACATCCACTTTCCAAGCCATGCAGTGATGCTCTCTGGTGCAGAAATTGCTGAACTGATGGTTGGTATGGGAGGGTAAAGAGGTTGACCTTCGGGGTTCCCCATTTATGAGTTATTAGGGTGAAGGTACTTCTGTTGAGTTGCCACTCGTGTGGGTCCAGAAGATTTCTGCTTAATTGGTCTGCCAGAGAGTTGAGAGAGTCTGGTAGGAATTGTGCTAATAGGTATAGTTGCATGGCAGAGGCTGTGTGCCAAAGTGTTATGGCCAGCCTGCATAAAGGGTAGGAGTGAGTCCCTCCCTGCTTGTTGATGTACCACATCACAGTGGTGGTGTCTGCTTTGATCAGGCGAGCCCCTGGAGAGAGAAGGGGCTTGAAAGCTATCAAGGCAAACTGCACAGCCATCATCTCTTTTTGAGTGATTTGCAGAGGGATTTGCTGTGGGTTCCATTGGCCCCGTATGCACCTGCCGTCCATGTGGGCACCCCAAGCGTGGTCTGATGCATCTGGGAGAAGGCATTCCCTTGTTGTGGGAGGATGCTGCTGCCCACCAAAGAAAACCTTTTCCGAGGCAAGGAATTATAGGCAGAAGAGTTTCCATGTCCCGAGAGTGTTAGCACCAAAGACTCTTTAGGTATCATTGAGGTTTCCTCATATGCAGTCTGGCATATGGAATAAGTAGTATGTAGTATGCAAGATGCCATGAACCCCAGAGCTTGCAGGATCTTCCTTGCAGTTAGCTGGGTCTTGGTGGCTAATTGAGAGAAGCAGGCCGTCAGGAAAATCCGTTTCTCTGGAGTAAGGTATGCCATCTGGGATGCTGTGTCCAGACTTGCTCCCAAAAAGATTATCCTTTGTGTGGGCACCTGTTTGGATTTCTTTTCGTTGATTGTATACCCTAGGGAGGTTAGTAGGGCCTTTACAAAGGCTAGGTGCTTGAGCAGCTTTTCCTGGCTGTCTGCCTGAATAAGGCGGTCATCTAAGTATTGGTAAATCTGAATATTTCTTTGTTTACAAAAGGCAATGGCCGGAGCCAGACATTTTGTGAAAACTCTGGGAGCAGTAGATAAGCCAAAGGGAAGCGCAGAGAACTGAAAGTGCTGAGATCTTGCCCTGAAGTGGACATATTTCTTGCATGACTCCCTGATAGGAATGTGGAGGTAGGCCTCTTTTAGATCTAGGGTGGCTAGCCAAGTGTTTTTGGAGAGCATGGGTAGCAGCTGCTGAAGGGTGAGCATTTTGAATTTTGGGATCACCAGGAAGGTGTTTAGAATGGATAGATTGAGGATAGGGCACCAGAAACAGTCTGGAGTAGAAACCTTGGCCTATCTGTTCTGCAGGAATGTGCTCTATTGCCCTTACAGACAGCAGAGAAAAGATTTGCTTTTGAGCCTCTGCCCACTGATTTGGAGGAAGATTTGGGAACTCTTTTGGGGTTGGAAGGGCGTGGAAGGAAAATATGTACCTGAGACACAATGTTGATAACCCAGTGGTCCTTGGTAATGGCGGTCCAGGTGCTTGAGTGAAAGGAGAGTTTTCCTCTTAGGGGTAAGTGAAGGTGGGCAGAGGGAGGGGGTGGAGGTGGTGAGTCATTGTGAGTTCTTAGCATAAGGGGGTGGCTTAGAACTCCCTGGTTTTTAAGTGGAAGTATTCCACTGCTTCGATCTCTGTATTACCTGGGTCTGCTTCCACAGGACCTCGGCTGGACCGGTTTACTGGGAGTAGGAAAGGACCAGTGCTTGGAGGGACAATGCCTGCTGGACCTGTAAGAAATTATTAACCATTTGCATAGATTTGCATTTTCTTCCATCTTTTTTAAGACCTCTTCTGCCTTAGTGCCAAATAAGTTATCCTTATGTAAGGGGGCATCCAACAATTTAGTTGTGACATGGTCTGGCAGGGGCTGTTCCTTAAGCCATGCATGCCTTCTAATGACAGATCCAGTGACTGCTGCCCTGCAAGAAGCTTCTAGGGTATCAAAACCAAAGTGCAAGGTGTGTTTAGTTACTTGATTTGCAGAATGCATTAAATCTTGCAAATCTTTGGATTCTGCCCAAGCAGGAAAGGAAGACATTTTTTGCTTATGGAGTTCCAAGGTATGTTGCTGAAATTTCAGCATATGGAACTGACAACTGAGTGCCCTGATAGCAAGAGTAGCTGAGGTGTATACTTATTTTACCCCATCTGTCCAATACTCGTGAATCCCTGTCTGAGGGGGTGGGATTCTTAGCAGAGGTTGCTTTAATCTCTTTTGGCCCTTGAAAAATGACCTCAGGGTCAGCTCTAGGAATTTTAAAAATATATTTGTGATAGTCAGGGACTCTATAGTACCTGTCTGGTTTTCTGGGAGCAGGTGGAAGGGCGTCAGGAGTAGAGCTGGATTCAAGGAAAACATCCTCCACAACATCCAGGACTGGGGATGGCTAAGGGTCTGTGCTGTAGAAGATATAGGAATTCCCTGAGTCTCTTTTTAGACTGAGGGTAGTCCGGACTCTCCCATTGGAAATGCTCCCTTAATGTATGCAGGGTTTCCTCAAAGGAAAAATCCTCTGGGGGAGAGGCTGAATGAATGGAATCCTCTGCATCAGAATCCTCATAAGTGGAGAGGGGTTGCATGTCTTCATATTCAGATGCATCAGATTCATCTGACTCTTGTTCAGACAAAACTACAGGGGACAGATCTTTTTTCCTTTTGGAAGGGGTACCTGGGCCTCCCCTGATTAACATGATAATGTCTTCCGCCATTTTAAGCATTTGAGACTGAGGCAAGGTAGCAAGCACCCGAGAGTGGGTTGTTGGTTTCTTGGGTGTAGTTTGTACCCTGAGCCTAAGAAACTCGGTAGTTTTAGAAAAAAACAGTAGTCGTGAAAGACGACGTCGGTTTGTGTCGAGATTCAGTACTGCGAAGGACTTCCTCAAAAGTCGGTGGCTGCTCAGCGGCTCCGGACCCATCCGAAGGTGAGACGACCGCAGGACCCTTAGTCGAAGAAGAGTTTTGTGGCATACTGGACTATAAAAGGGTCTCGGTAGTGGCCTGAGAATCAACAGAAGCGGGCATCAGGGGCTGCGAAAGCGCTTTACTGAGTAGAGGACAACTGATGACTAGCTTAACAAACGCATCGTCAGAAGGCTTGGACCTGTGTGGTCTGTCTCTGTCTTCATCTTTACATTTTTTCAGAGGATCCGCTGTCGGATGGCTTACCAAAGCCATATTGGAATTTCTGGACTGTAAGCGAAAATATCTGGCTGCAATAAGGGCCCGACAATGGATAGTTCTGGCGTTGAACAAAGCACAGAAGCGACAACGAGGGACGTCGTGGTCTGGGCCTAGACAAGTGACGCAGTAAGAGTGGATGTCTCGGTGTGGTATTCGTTTTCCACAGGCGAGACAATTAACTTTTTCTGACATTGGTTAGTGCAAGAAAAAAGGTTCCCCAACAGGGTACTTAACTTTAGAAGACTTCAGTTTCAAATCGGTAGACGAAACCCAGGTAGCGGCAGACTGGCACTCGTGCAAACTGCTTCTGCTTTGGGCTCCATGGCAAGAAAGACTGATGTAATGGCGTTGGCTGCCTTACTTTATACTACGGATGACCTGACGTCAGTCTTCAAGCAACAACAACCGACGTAGAAATACTAAACCTCTGGTATTATATGATGACTGCAGCAGTGAAACACGAAGAACATCAAGGAGGGGCAGGAACCAAAACCCTCTGAGGTAGTCTCAAAGCCAGCAAAGCATTAAATACGCCTTGAGTAAAATCAGAACTCTGCACCGACTCAATCAGGGTACCAGGCACTTCCTCCCTAATCAAGATCTGGTGAATCCCCCTAAGCAACTCAGATATAATCAGCTGTGGTTCCCCCCATGTCCACAGCGGACATTTGCAAAGAGAAGGCCCCTCAGATATGATCAACTGTGGTCCCCCCCCATGTGCGTAGTGGACATTTTCAAAACCAAGGAGAACGTGAGCAAAGCCAGTTCCAGGACAGCCTCTGACAGGAGCATGGGAGTGGGAACTGACATTAATATGGGGTGGTCTTCAAGGGTATCATCCACCTCGAGAGAGACATCTAGCAGAGGCTGGACAGCTGCATTATTAGACCTCGACTTTGTATCCTTTTGCTTAAGAGGCAGCTGTACCTCTGGGGGGGGGGGGGGGGGTGGATTCAGCCAGGGTATTCTGGTCCAACGACTTGAGACATTGGTTTTCAAGATAAATATAAAGAAAAGACAGAAGGCTGCGAACAGACTTCAGCACAAATGCATGTCAAAGAGAACACAAATTAGTCAAGAGAAGTGTCTACACAAACCAAACACTTCTCCTGTTGATCTTTATGGGGAATCTGCCTCCCACACTGACATCTCCATTTCTTGGAAAATATGAACTCTCAAAATGCACTACAAAAGAAAATAAAAGAAAAGTAACCCCAATGGAGTAATTATGTGCAAAAGGCTTGGTATAACTAGCACAATGAAGGGTGTTAAGAACAATGCACAACTACGGCATTCAGGCGGGCAGCAAAGTTGTTCTGATTTTGGTGCGTCCATATGTCACCTTTATGCCCTACGTTGATACAGGGAGCATATGTTTGACGTATGATGCTAAGAATTAAAGACTTTGATATACTGGCTGGATGTAGGGTTATCCTTGGCAGGAGATCCCTTAGGTTGTGAATACTGCAACAATTATATGGAGGTACACAGCTGGAATATACATCATAGTAAAGACAGAGTTGAGACGTAGTTTTCTAAGTATGGTGGTAAGTTAACATTTCTGGGTGGACTAATCAGGTCATAACACACCAGTGGTACAGTTACAGATGACAATGTCTCAACAGAAAAAAGAAGTTATGTCCTACCATAACGTTCCACCTGAGTTGTTGGTTATCTTCCAGTCATCACTGATGGGTACGGTTCCGAGCCCTTGGAACCGAGTCGGCCTTACACCAAGCTTGCGTGCACCAAAAAATCTCGAGCTAAGCTGCTATTCACAATGCCCTTCACTCAGTTACCTCAGATCGAGTTTGCATGCAATATACAGAAGAACCAGAAAGTCAGAGGCCATCTGTGCGCAGGAAGCCTGAAACACCACAAAGACCCAGAAGATCCACCAGGAGCCTTTGGTGGGGGTCGGTGAGAGGATGTGATGACTGGAAGATGATCAACAACTAAGATGGAACGTTATGGTAGGACATAACTTATTTATCTGAAGTTGTTAATCTTCTTCCTATTCATCACTGATGGGACAGAATCTCAAGCTACTTGGAGAACCTGAGTGGCCCTTATGGAAGAACATTCCAGAGAACCATTGAACCAAAGGCTGCTCTTCCCCTGGAGATCAGATCCAATTTGTAATGCTTGATAAAGGTATGGGGTTTAGCCCAAATGGCAGCTGTACAGAGGTCAACCATGGAGTCCCTAGAGTGGAAGGCAACCGATGCTGCAATAGCTCTAGTTGAGTGAGCTCTGATTTGAACAGGCTTAGATTAATTCGTAAGTGAATATGAAAAACTAATGCAATCTCTGAGCCATTTTGAAAAGGTAACTTTCGATACTGCACCTCCCATTCTAGGGCCTGCAAAGGGAACGAAAAGTTGGTTCGACTTGCAAAAGGACTTAGTTATGTCTAGGTAGAAACGTTAACTTTCTATGAACATCCAATGAACGTAGGCAGCATTCTCCCTTGTTTGAATAATTTGAAAAGAATACAGGGAGCTCAATGGATTGATTAATAGAAAAGTCAGAAACCACCTTGGGAAGAAAGGATGGGTTTGTATGAAGTGATACTCTGTCCTTATGGAAGTTCAGATAAGGGCTCTTGATACATATGGCTTGCAACTCAGATATTCGTCTGGCTGAAGTGACTGCCACCAGAAATAAAGATTTCCATGACAGGAATTTTAGATCACATGTTGCCGCAGGCTCAAAAGGGGGTAGAGAAAGAGACTGAAGAACCCGGGAGAGATTCCATGCCTCCACCGGCTGCCTGATGGGAGGTCTACTGTGGAATATTCTCTTGAGGAAGGTCTTGCAAAGTCGGGTGGAAATAAGCGGAAAGTACAGTTTTGTACCTACCATAAATGTAGATGTCCGATAGGAATGCATCTGCAGTCCTAACAAATGGGTTGTCCTGTCGTCAGGCAGCCCTTCGGTCGGCCGGATTCCAAAGTCTGGGTCTGGCTTCGGCTGGAGTCGCACTTCACCCGACGTCATAGCTGCAGTTATTCGGGTATAAAGGCATCAGCCGACGCCATTTTCCTCAGTGTTTCTTGCCCCAGATGCCAGGTGCCCTCTTGGATGGCTAAATTTGGATAAATGCTAATGTTTCCTAATAGTAGAGAGCAGCAAACATAAAATAAGCATGTATGTACATATATACAAACAAATACACCATAATAGATCCCCCCCAAGCTAGCTGAAAGATGGCAAATACCCTAGGAGTACCACAGAGGGGAAGGCGGGTGGGTAATCCTGACTGCAGATGCATTCCTATCGGACATCTACATTTATGGTAGGTACAAAACTGTACATGTCCTTCAAGGATGCATCTGCAGTCCTAACAAATGGGTAGAATACCATAGCCAAACTAGGGGAGGAGGAAAGAAGAGAGATTACGGTGTAGTTAGGATCCCTTGCAAAACAGCAGTGGCAAAACCTGCTCGGGATCTAGAGTATAAAGGTAAATTATAATGCTTGGCAAATGTATGCACGGAAGTCCAAGTAGCAGCCTCTATAATGTCCTTGGTAGCCACCCCTCGTAAGAAAGCTGTAGTAGTGGCTGTAGCCCTTGTGGAGTGAGGCCTGATGTTCTCTGGAGTTTTCTTTCCATGGAAGGAGTAACAAAATCTAATGCAATTTCCTATCCACTTGGAGATTGTCTGTTTTGAAACTGCTTTTCCTTCCCTTCCTGTTGCATATGCTACCAGAAGCTGGTCAGTTTTTCTATAGCACTTGGTCCTGTCCAGGTAGTAGCGTAATTGTCTATGCACATCCAAGGTATGCAACAGTCTTTCTCCCCTGTTCTGTGGGTTGGGGAAGAATGTAGGTAGGTGGATAGCCTGGTTTAAAGAGACTCTGGATACCACCTTAGGCATAAATGTAGGATTTGTTCTCATGGACACTCTGTCTTGATGGAAGATCAGGAAGGGTTGCACTGCCATTAATGCCTGTAGTTCAGAAACCCTTCTTGCTGAGGTGATTGCTAGCAGGAAAGCAGTCTTCCAGGATAAGTAATGTAATTCTGCTGTTGCTGCTGGTTCGAAAGGAGGAAGTGTCAATTTTTCTAGCACAAAGTTCAAGTCCCATGCTGGCAATGGTGGTTTCCTAGGAGGCTTTACATTTTTAATTCCTCTCAGAAACTGCCTGAGCAGAGGTGTGAGAAGACAGGGGGATCCAAGCTGTATTCTGCAGAAAAAGCTGATGCGTGTATCTTGATGGAGGAATAGGACAGGCCTGCATGGATGAGCTCTGCCAAGTACTCCAGGATGTTGGCTATGTTTACCAGTGACAAATCTTTTCCCTTTGCAGTACTCCAAATGAGATATCTTTTCCATTTTGCTGCATAATTCTTTCTTGTAGGAGGTCTGCGAGCCTCAAGGATAATGTCTTTAACCCTTTGGGATAAATTTGGGTTAGTTGCTCTTATGTAATGTTCCAGGCAGTCAGCTGCAGAGTTTTCAGGTTTGGATGCAGTATGTTGTAGCTGTTCTGTGTTAACAGCAATGGGATCAGGGGTAGTGTCCACATTTGTCCCCGAGACATGCTCCTCAGTAATGGGTACCAATGTTGTCTTGGCCAGTCTGGAGCTATCAGGATGATCCTTGGACGTTCCTCTTTGATCTTCAATAGCACCTTGTGCATCAAAGGAAGTGGTGGGAATGCATATGCTGTCAGGTTGTTCCAACTGAAAGATAGGGAGTCCACCTTCCAGGCAAGTGGGTGGTACGTTCTTGTGCAGAATTTCTTGAGCTGGTGATTGAGTGGGGATGCAAATAAGTCTATTTGTGGTAGTCCCCATTTTCTTGTGATGGCTTTGAAGATGTCCAGGTGTAGCATCCATTCGTGGGCATCCGTGGTAGTTCTGCTTAATATGTCTGCTAGAATGTTCTCTTTTCCCGGTACAAAAATTGCCTGTAGCTGAATGTTGTAGCTCAGAGCCACATTCCATAGGTCCAGTGCCATCCGGCATAGAGGGTATGAATGTGTGCCTCCCTGTTTGTTGATGTCCCACATAACTGTGGTGTTGTCTGTCCTTATCATCAACTGTCCTTCTTGGAGGAATGGTCTGAATGTCTGGATTGCCAATTTTACTGCTAGCATTTCCTTTAGATTTATGTGCAGGTGCAGGTCTTGAGTCCATAGGCCTTGTATGCACTTGTCCAGCATGTGGGCCCCCCAACCGAGGTCTGAGGCGTCCGTTGTGATGGTTTGGCTTGGTTGAATGCTGTAGAAGGGCAAACCTGCGTTTGATTGACAGGCCTGAGCCCA
Source organism: Protopterus annectens (assembly GCF_019279795.1). NCBI lineage: Eukaryota > Metazoa > Chordata > Ceratodontiformes > Protopteridae > Protopterus > Protopterus annectens. Next base: position 394,892,804 of record NC_056742.1, read on the forward strand.
CCATAGGAACTCTTGCTTTAGGCATGGAATTAGTGGGATTTTGGTTTCTAGGCTGTGTCTGTGTTGAGACCATAAATTCTTCAGGTACCACTGTAGCTTTCTCATATGCAGTCTGGCATGAGGGACCAGAATTATGCAGGATGCCATGAAGCCCAGGGCTTGCAGTACTTTTCTTGCTGTTAGATGGTTCTGCTTTGTTAATGCCAAGAAGTAGAGAGGAAGTTGTTCTTGTTTTTCCACAGTTAGGAATGCCATCTGCTTTGATGTGTCCAGCTCTGCACCTAAAAAGGTTATTCTTTGGGATGGTATCAGCCTTGACTTTTTTATATTGACTGTATATCCCAGGGCTTGCAGCAAGTAAATGACTCTTTGTAAGTCTTCTGTTAGCTTGTTTTTGTTGTCCGCTTGTATGAGGCAGTCGTCCAGGTAGGGATAAATTTGTATTCCCTGAAGTCTGCAATGAGCGATTACTGATGCCAGGCATTTCGTGAACACTCTGGGCGCAGTAGAGAAGCCAAAGGGCAATGCTGAGAATTGATAATGCTCTGATCCTGCAAGAAATCTGAGGTATCTTCTGCAATTTGGTCATATGGGGACGTGCAGGTATGCCTCCTTGAGATCTAGAGTTACCAGCCAAGACTCCTTGCCCAGCATGGGAAGAAGCTGCTGTAGGGTCAGCATTTTGAATTTTGGAACAATGAGGAATGTGTTTAAAGCGGACAGGTCGAGAATAGGCCTCCATTTTTCTCTTTTCTTGGTACCAGGAAGAGTCTGGAGTAAAATCCCTTTCCTTGTTCCATAGATGGTACCTTTTCCACAGCTCTCATTCTTTCTAGTTGAGCTATTTGTTTTAGAGCTTCTATCTTTTGATTTTGGTGGTAGGTTTGGCATTCCTCTTTTTCCTGGTAGAGTATGGAAATGAAACCTGTAACCTTGGTCTATAGTTTGCAAAATCCACTTGTCCCTTGTGATGTAATGCCAGTTCTTTGAAAATAAGGCTAGCTTTCCGCCTAAGGGTGCTGCTAGCTGTTCCCTGGTAGGCGGTGCCAGGGCCAAGTCACTGTGATTGTCCTGTTGCAGTGGTAGTGGCTGTGTCTGTGCCTCGCTGGTTGCTGCCCTGCCACTGGCGTCCCCTGTAGGCACCTCTGGATTGATTTCTGCCTCTTGAACGCCTATTCCTGCCTCTCTGTGTTTTAGAGGAGTCTGGAAAGGACCAATTTTTGGAGGGCCAGTTCCTGCTAAACCTTGGAGGTTGCACCTGTAAGAAATCTTTCACTGTTTGTACAGATTTTGCCTTCTCTTCCATTTTCTTCAGTACCTGCTGAGCAGGAGAACCAAATAAATTGACCTTATCCATGGGAGCATCTAATAGTTTTGATTTGACATGATCCGGCAAGGCCTGTTCTTTCAACCATGCATGCCTTCTGATAACTGTGCCAGTCATGGCTGATCTAAAGGAAGCCTCCAGTGCATCATAGCCGCATTTTAAAGAATGGTTACTAACTTGCTGAATGTTATGCACCATTTCCAGAACATATTTCTTATCTAAAGAATCATCAGAGGACAGTTTTTTAGTTAACTGATCAAGCATAAACTCCTGATATTGAATCATATGAAACTGACAGTTCAAGGCCCTAGCTGACAGAGTAGCAGAGGTGTATACTTTTTTACCCCATCTCTCTAAGGACCTGGATTCCCTTTCAGAGGGGAGGGGATTTTTAACAGAGGTAGATGCTACTGCCTTAGGCCCCTGGGAGATAGTCTCGGGATCTGCAAAAGGAGCCTTGTATAAGTGGTGATGTGTGTCCGGGACCCTGTAGAACCTATCGGGCTTAGCAGGGGCTGGAGGTAAAGAATCAGGAGCAGTACAAGCATCATTAAATGCATCATCTACAACAGGAAGAACTGGAGGTATAGCTAAAGGCCTATGTTGTGGTAAATGCAAAAAGGTCCTAAGCCTTTTCCTGGAATCTGAAAAGTCTTGGCCCTGCCACTGAAATTGTTCCCTCATGGCATGTAAGGTTTCCCCAAAGGAAAATTCCTCAAGTGGAGAGGCAGAAGGGATCGACTCTTCAGCATCAGAGTCTTCGTAGGGAGAATAAGGAGCCTCTGGAGGGTCTGTATTGTCTGAATCATCCGAGGAATCATCCGAGGACACTGGCTCAGGGGGCTCTGCTCTAGGTCTCTTCTCTGGAGGTGGCTGAGAGGCCCTGTCTGGATGAGGTTGGGATCCCCTTATTAAAGAGATGAGATCCTCTGCCAAAGAAAGCATTTGGGAACTGGAACTGGGCCTGTGAGAGGGGGGCTTAACAGGCACAGACTTAGTAGTTTTGGCTGCTTTAGCCCTGGCAAAAGCCTTAATGGACATGGCTGCAGGAGGCCTAGCAGCTCCACGTGCAGGGGTGGATACATCCAAGGGGATAGTGTCCGACAATTCCTGTGAAACCACAGCAGCAGGTTGTATTTCAGAAGCCGATTCTACCAGGTTTGAAGAGGCCTCGGTAGAAGGCATGGATTTGGCTGAAACAAGGACTGTTTGCTCGGTTTCGGCCGAAACCGAGACACTCACGGTTTGCTTAACCGCGGTCTCGGCCGAAACCACGGACCGCGAGTGTCGGTCCTTTTCTTTGCGTTTTTTGGCAATTTGTGTAGTCGGAGGATCCGACGGCATAATATACGCAAAATCAGAACCGAAAAACTACACAGCAAACTCCGACCGACGTCTAAGCGTCCGTCGGTTAAAAGAAGCACAGGCTAGACAAGCTGCTACGTCGTGGTCTGGGCCTAAACAAGGTAAGCAGTAAGAGTGGAAATCTTTATGAGATATTTGTTTCCCACAAGTTAAACAGTTATTAACTTTTTCTGACATCGGCTGAGGCAAGAAAGAGTCCCCAACGGGGTACTTAGCTTTTTAGAAGTCTTCGAAGTAGTATTCGGTAGTAGTAATCTCTGGATCTGACCGACCGGCACTTGCGAACAGCTTCTGCTTCGGGCGCCACGCGGCAAGAAAGACGGAGGAAAATGGTGTCGGCTGATGCCTTTATACCCGAATAACTGCAGCTATGACGTCGGGTGAAGTGCGAGTCCAGCCGAAGCCAGACCCAGTCTTTGGAATCCGGCCGACCGAAGGGCTGCCTGACGACAGGACAACCCATTTGTTAGGACTGCAGATGCATCCTTGAAGGACATCTCCATCTGACACATGGAAGTTGGAACAGACGCTAAATGGACTCGAATGGTGAAAGCTGATGCACCATTGTCGAACAGCTCAGCAAGATTAGTAGCTACAGGAGCTGAGAACGGATCTAGCTTCCAATTATGTGACCAAATAGAGAATCTTTTCCTTTTGTCCCTGTAAATTTTTCTGGTGAATGGTTTATGTGAGGCCAGGATAATATCCCAGACTGATGAAGAAAGGGTTTCCTGCAGGCAATCAAGGGAAGAGGAGAAACCAAGCCATCAGCTTGACAGTGGACAGATTCGGGGAAGTCAGCCCTTGTGGGTGAGATACGAGGTCCTGACGAGTGTCTAGGATCCAAGGAGGTTGTAACAGATGAGGTCGGAGGAAGGGAAATCATACTTGACGATGCCAGAACGGGGCAATAAGGATCATTTTGCTTCTCAACTGAATAGCTTTCTTTAGAAAAAGAGGAATCAAGGGAATCAGAGGATAAGCATAAAGGAGACCCACGGGCCAATCATGAATCAAAGCGTCTCTCGGTGACTCCCCGTGAGGGGGAAAGAGGGCAAAGTAGCTGCTACATTTTGTGTTTGAGGGGGAGGCTAAAAGATTGCTGCACGGCTGGCCCCAACGGCTGAAGATTTCTGCCGTCACATTCAGAGACCACTCGTGAGGACAGAGGATGCATCTGCTTAGTCTGTCCGCAATCACGTTGGAGCTCCCCAGGATATGCTTGTGATTAAAAAGCGGTTGGAAGCTAATGCCCACTGCCAGATTCCCATGGCTTCGCGACATACGGGGTAGGATTTGCTCCCTCGCTGTTTATGTACCAGACAATTGACATGTTCGACTGGATAGCAATAGTTCCAGACGGAAGGCGCAGGTGGAAAGCTTGCAATGCCAATAGCACCACTCAACTCCAGGACATTGATATGCAACTTGACCTCTATACTGGACCACGTGCCCTGGACTGACTTTCCCTGGAAGTGGCCTTCCCACCCTATCAGGGAAGTGTCCGTGGTCACTGTGGCGCTGGGTTGGTGATCCTGGAAGGGGAGACACTAAAGATTTTCGTTTGTATTCATCCACCAGAGGAGATCTTGTTTGCAGGTGTTGGTGATGAGGATCTGTGAGCTTAGGGAGTGAAGACTGGATATCCACTGGGACTGAAGAAGCCATTGTAGCAGTCTCATGTGTAATCTGGCTAGGGGAACAATTGGGATGGCTGCAGCCATAGACCCCAGAGCCTGGAGAACTTCCCTTGCAGACACCTTTCTTTGAGACAGTATCACTTGAACTTGAGCCCTTAATCTCTGAAGCCTGTGAGGAGGAAGAGAGACCAGACTCGATTGAGTGTTGAATATTGCCCCTATGAATTCCAACTGTTATTAGGGCTGAAGGTTGGATTTTTCCCAGTGAATGGTGATGCCCAGCGACTCCGCTAGTACTAGAGTGTAGTGGAAGGCCCTGACCAGAAGGCGCTTGGTGGGGGGCGGAGAGGAGCCAATTGTCTAGATACGGAAACACATGGAATCTCTGAAGTCTCAGATGAGCTGTGACCACTGCTAGGCATTTTGTGAACAGTTTGGGGGCCGTTGAGATACTGAATGGCAGGGCTCTGAATTGGTAGTGATTGGCTTCCAGCCAGAAGCGAAGGAGACTCCTGGAGCGCATGCCCATCTTGATGTGGCAATACGCATCCCAGAGATCTAACAAGCACATCCACGCACCCTCCTGCTGAAAGGGAAGGATGGATTGAATTGTGACCATGCGGAACTTGGTCTGAACTACTGATTTATTTAGCTGGCTGAGATCCAAAATAGGCCTCCAGTTCCCGGTCTTTTTCGACACCAAAAAGAATCTTGAGTAGAACCCTGATCCGCACTGGTCTAGGGGGACCTGTTGGATGACTCGTTTTTGACACAGCTTTCGTATCTCAGAAGCTGCCTCCTCCCTTTGACTGGGTGGAACATCAGGAAGGGGCTTCGGAGGTCTTGCATAAGATATTAGGGGAATATGATCGCCTCTGATAATGATTCTCTGTACCCACTGATCGTTTGTAATAAAGAGCCAGGCAGCTGGGTGCAGAGTGAAACGTGTCCCAACTGCTTCCAGAGGAAAGCAATCAAGCAGCGCTTCAGGAGCACTGATATGGTCTTCCTGAGAAGGAATCTCTGGAGTCCTGATTCCAGGGACCCCCTCTGCCCTGAAAGAGACGTCTTCCATTATTGGAACCCCCCTCTGCTTTGGGGAAGTTCTCACCACGTGCGTCACATCACGGAAAGGACCATAAGACTTCTTGTGCCACATCTTCCCACTCCTCTGGTTCCTGGAGAAGGAACGCTGAGGTTTGGAAAAGCATAGACCCATGGCAAACAAGGTCTTCCCGTCCTGCTCGCACCTGGCTAATGTATCCTAGACCTTAGCACCGAACAGAGCTGATGGTTCAATAGGGGCATTTAAAAAGGAAGACTTGAAGGAGGCCGTGAGGTCACAAATGTGCATCCAGGCGTGGTCTCTCATGACTACGCCTGCACCCGCAGCTCTAGCCGCTCCGGTTGCGTGGGACAGCAACCTCATGGACGAACTGGATATTGACTCTAGGGTGGCAAGTTGGGAAGCAACTTTATCACGTGCTCCATCCAAAACATGACCAGCGAGGGTTCTAGAGAGTTCGTGATGAGATCTCTCTGCAGCCTCGTAAAATATGCCAAAAAGTTCAGAGACCTGACTGCAAAGGTCGCTGATGCAAAAACTAGCTTCCCTAACCTGTCCACTGCCCTTGACACACTACTGGGCGGGTGAACAGCAGGACTTTCTTCCACAAGGACCTTTTTCGTGGCTGCCGCCACCACCCTAGTGTCTACTAGCAAACCTCTAGACCAATGGGGATTGATCCTCTGGAGGGGAGAGTATTTTATCTGATTATCTAGGGATGGCCTCAACGGTGTCAGGGTTCTTCCATGCCTGGTGCACGATGAGCTTGACCAACTCATCGGTAGAGGGGGTCACCCAAGAAGTAGAGGGCCGAGAGCGGAAGGCCTGCAGGAATATGGATTCCTCCGAGGAAGACTGGTGGGCTTTCAGTCACCCCTCTGTTTCCAGATTTCCAGGATGTCTCCAAATGAGACATAGTCAGGGGCTGACCATGGGGATCCTTCCCCATCATCATAGTCTGTATCTTCCGTGAGGGATTCCTCTGGGGAGTCCATGTGTTTCCTCTTACACACCTGTTTCCGAGGGGGTTCTTCGGTGGGAGCATCTGAAGAGGACTCAGAAAGGGAAATACCCTGAACAGGGGTTTCCTGGGCCTTGTGCTCTTGGAGTCCTGGGGGGTGGCCTTTGACAGCTGCGGCTGAGAGGGAACTGGTGGGATGACAGACGTATGAGGATTGTTAGAAGCAAGTGCTCTCTCCATCACCCGGGAAAGCAGGCCCGCCTGAAGAGGAATGGGAGCCCGGAACCGAAGAAGACAATTTAGGAACCGGGGTCACACCCTGCTCCACACAGTCCGCTCCCAGGGACGGACCCTCAAGCAAACTCGAGGCAGGAGTCACCCTCGGACCTGAAGACTGAATCGGCAACACAGCCGGAACTGTGGCCGGAACCAAGGGTTCCACCCCCCAAGCATGAGATTGAGGAAGGGTGGGTTCCGACGGAATCAACATGAAAAGGGGCCTTGGAGCCTCAGACACTGTCGTCGGCGCCGAGGAAAGGGGTCCTCTCGTAGACATCGGGTATATGAGCCTTGGAACCAAGGGATCCAATGGAGGAGAGTATGTAGGGGTCGCCAGTGTAATAGACCCAAAGCCCAGAGTGGGATGGGGTCTAGGAAAATTTGTAATTCCCCTGGCGGTCAGCAGCTGATCAAAAAAGCGCACCACATCCAATTCTGAAAGGCTCCTGGTGGACCTTACCGATGCCCCTGAGGGGGAATCAGGCTGGTCCAAAAAAGGACTGAAGGCTTGTCTGGCAAATGGATCTGCAGACGGACAGTACTGGGTTTGTGGTGTATCACAGAATGGCACCGATGATTCCAATTTGGAACGCGGCAACAAAGGAATGATTGGAGCAGAGGTCACAGCTGGGGTGGAGGTCAATAACAGCTCCGAAGTTGTCAGAATGGAGATGGGGGACGTCAGTGCCGAGATGAAGGCAGACAAACTGGTCGGAACCGAGGTTGTAGTTGGCGCCGTAGTTGTCGGAGCTGGGGCAGGCATCTACAAGGCAACCTCGGTATGAATCACTGGAGCCAAACTCAAACTCAGAGCCGAGGTGGTTGGAACTGAGGAGGCAGTACGGTGCTCAGTGGAAATCTTATGGGCCTTGTGCTTATGGCTTTTGCCCCTATCACCGGCCGGTGAAGAGGGGTCTGAGCGAGGATGTTTCTTGTCCACAGGAAGAGGGGATGAGACCTCCGACACAGAAATAGCTTACAAAAAAGGCAAAGGAAGCAGGCCCTTAAGGATCAATTTATTTTGCCGCTGGCACAAATCACATGGAGGTTTCGCTGATAAATGCGGAACCCCCAAACAATACACACACTCTTCATGAAGGTCACTATTCGGGAGTTTACCACTGCAAGAGCAGCAGTCTTTAAACCCCGTAGTCACTTTCTACTCGGACATAATAGGAAACACTCACACAAAAAAAGAAAGTGAAGAAAAGGAAAGAGGGAAATACCAACAATGGTATCTTTGAGGAAAACTTTTTGGGAAATGGTTTTGCCCTGGTTACATATGTAATTTCTAAATGTTTCAGAGAATTTTAAATTATACGTTTGGCAAAAGTAAAGAAAAGGCAGAAATTTTCAGGAAATGTATTACAGTTTATTTTACTTTACACACATCCTTTTTCAGCAGAGCCCTGGGGAGAAAAGCTCCACTGTGAAACATACAGAAATACAATATATAAAAAGAATACATAGGGCACAGAAGTTAAAATACTATCTACATAAAGTTTGGCCAAGCAGTTATACATACAGACTAGTTAAAGAATATCACAGTTTAGCTAACACACAGTAATTATTAACCTAATTGATAAAGTCAGAAGATTAACAATAAATAGAGAGACACTGCAGTTATTATGAAAGGAACATTAATACATTTTCGTTGATGTGATGAGGTCCTTGGGATCATGCTTTCTTTAAAGGAAATCTGAGGACAAATTATATTTTTTTTCAAGAATTCAATACTTTTGAGAGTGAACGTAGATTTGTTTTTACAGGATTTTCAGATACAAGGCTTTGTATGTTGACCAGGAGATAGGGCATTTTTTCTGATTATGGGGACTGTGTGCTTTAAGTTGTGCCCAGATTTTTTAAGACCAGTGGCTTTAGAGGGTATTACAAGATAATTGATATCCTTCTTGGTCTCTATGGTGGGCACAATTAAAAAAGAAACTGCTGGCCAAGTGCATGTGGAGTTAAAATGTAATGCAGCAAAGGAAGTGGAAACAACTATGTTGGTAAGGGAATATCAACTGCTTGGATAAGGAAGAGTTGTCAATGGCTAAGCAGCTTTATTTGGACTGCACAAAGAGAATTAAGTGACGGTGCAGCGGTTTGCATTGTCACTTCACAGCAAGAGTTTCTCTGATTTGACTCTTGGCTGGGGTGCCTTTCTGTGTGTAGTTTGCATGCCCTCCCTGCGTTTGTGTGGGTTTCCTGCAGGTGCTCTGGTTTCCTCCCACGTTAAAAGACATGCATCTGAAGCATTTCTCCCCAGGCCTCTGTTGAAAAATGTCTCGTTCCAAGCTGGATTTCCCAGCGAAACAAATGTTAAATTAAGTGGCAGTGGAAACTGATTTGAGTATGGTGGTTTACAGACAAGACAGTTTATCATTTGATTTGCTGGGGAATGAAGTTACGAGAATGGAGACTTTTTTTCTATTTAAACAGAAAACTGGTAATAAATGTGCAAGATAATGCATTTTTGATCAGCAAAATTTACAAATAAATAAACTATGGCCTGTAAAAGGATGCTCCAGAAGTTACTTGTAAACACGATGGTACGAATTGAAAGAACCTTTATCTGTAATAGAATTAAAAGCATGTTTTATGCACAGTTTTCTAGTTTTTGTACTCCAAGGGTGGGTAGTCTTTCTTTTGAATCTTTTGAATTTTATGTCTTTAGATGTACAACAATTGGGACATTTAGTTCATGATTTTAATTAATGGTATACAGGTGAAAATACTGGGAAAGTATTTTTGACCATCTTCACGTCATGTAATACCTTTGTACATCTACAACTGTATGTTGGTGTATCTGAATTATTTTATTTATAGCTGTATTTATCTGTATTTCATATTTTCACTCATTGAATTTGTGTGTGTATAATTACAATATCTTTGCCTATCCGTGTCCAGTCTGTGCCTGAAAAGGGGTCTTCTGTCCAGTCTGCTTATCAAGTTAACATATAAACAAACAGAAAAAGAAAAAAGTATATGCATCATGACAATACGATTTGAATGCTTTTTTGATGCTGGTGTAGGCTAGAAGTTTTGTACATGGCTAAATAGGCTGTATGAGGGAGCAGAATGGTTAGTGGTCATTTGGTTAAGACCACAGTTATGAAGAAAGTGCTCTGGATTAGGGTTGTCCACTTAGTCCCTTACTGTTTAGGTTATTTTAGGCTGGTTTTGAAATATAAACGTAACATTTTAATGTAGCTGTTTTCCTTCTGTTTTGTCAAATACTAATATCATTAACTATGGGGAAAGACTGGAACAAACTCATACTTTGACAGCATGCAGTTTGGCAGAGTTTTGTTTAAAGACACACCCACTGAAATGCAGAGGGTTGGTTTTGAGAGAATTTAGGGGAATATTTTCCTTACTGCATAAAGAAAATCAAAGTGTTGTGGATTACTTTTGGAATTAATAACCCTGATGTATAGGCACTGGGAGTCAATCAAAAATGATTATTTTTATCTAGTAAGGATATAATTTATTTTCTATTGATTAAGACAATTTTTTGTTTGTTTTTAGTCTAGGTAGTTACTTGTCAAGTGTTTTTTATGTACTGGAAAGTCTTTTTCTGGAACACTGTGGGTAACTAATTAAATCAAATTAAATGTGGGGTGTTGTAGCAAGATGTGAAAAATGGGGGTATTAACATCCTGAACCCAGTGGTAATGATTATTTTTCTTTACTTGGGCAAAGTTTGTTTGAGAACGAGGAGTACGTTTTTAAGGAAAAGCACTAAATGGAATATTATAGAAAACTGCTGGATAGGTGGAAAAAAAAACATTTACAAACCGGAATACAACAGGATAAAAGCTGCCAGAGGTAGAATAACTTTGGTGCCTTTTATTATGAAAACCTTTTTTTTATATAGCATAAGGCTGGGATGCATTACCTAAACATTTTTGTAGGTGTTTGTTTTAAGAACATCTTCAATTTACCACTATGTTTATATGAAACTTTTTTGTGGAGAGTAGGGCATAAAAATCTGCCAGTAAGGGTATGCTGCATCAGAAAGAGGAGAGCTGAATTATTATCATGGCAAGTTGGAAAGCTTTTCACTTTTTTTTTTAATAGAATATGTGTGGGTTCCAGATTGTTGGTCTCATTTTCTTGACTTCTTTAGATGTTTACTGTATGGATAATTTTGAAGAGACATTGATTTATTACGGGGTTAAGGGGGCAAAAGCTTCTGTCTGATCATGAGATACTTTTTGGATGTTTGGTTTCTGGAAAATTTACTTAGGTACATGCTCATTTGCATTACACAGTAAGAGAATTGATGTTTCTCTAATGCATGTAGAAATATGGGGTTTCTACAAGTATTGTTGAAATAGCACTTAAAGAACATTTTGTTTCTGTTTTACTTGCATTGTTTTTTCATCTGTGCAATAAACTAACATTCTATTTGATAAGTGCCACGGGACACATCACATTCTCCTGAGCAACAACCGATTCAACCTGATGGGCCCTTAGGGTAACGCCTCATCCAAAGGATGTCACACTCAGGAATGTAGCACCTACTCTCACCACCCTTGTCCTGCACTACTGTATCAGTATTGGAAAGTGAATCTGAGCATCCACTGTAGGAATAAAACCCACAGTCTTTTAAACTTCAAGTGCCAAAGTTAAATGTGTTACCTGCTGAGGCCTCTGACACTGAAACGGAGGCCTCAGACACTGAAGAATTCTGCTTAGTACAACTTTTCATAAGATTTGTCACTCTCTGAAGAAAGGAAGAGTTAATCACCATGCTAATTGACAGGCCTTAAACAGTAATGTAAATCAAGGAGTTAAAGGTCTTTTTTGCACTGCCAGTCAGATGCTGGACACAGCCACACCTTTAAGAAAGTACAGTTTTGTACCTACCATAAATGTAGATGTCCGATAGGTATGCATCTGCAGTCATCACATATGGGTTGTCCTGCCTCAGGCAGCCCTTCGGTCGGCCGGATTCCAAAGTCTGGGTCCGGCGTCGGCTGATGTCGCCCCTTCCCCGACGTCACAACGCCTGGGGTATAAAAGCGTCAGCCGACGCCATCTTCCTCAGTTTTTCTTGCCCCAGATGCCAGGTGCCCTCTAGGAAGGCTAAATTTGGAAAGATGCAGTAAAAAATCCAAACATTTGCAAATATATATATATATATATATATATATGTATATATATATATATATATATATATATATATGTATGTATAAACAAATACACCATAATAGATACCCCAGCTAGCTAATAGAGAGGTAAGCACCCTAGGAGTACCACAGAGGGGAAGGAGGGAGGGTAAACCTGACTGCAGATGCATACCTATCGGACATCTACATTTACGGTAGGTACAAAACTGTACTACGTCCTTCAAGGATGCATCTGCAGTCATCACATATGGCTAGAATACCATAGCCAATCTGGGGGGTGGAGGTACTAGGAAAAGGAAGGTGTAGCTAAGATACCCTGCAGGACAGCCGTAGCAAAGCCTGCTCTGGATCTGGAATATAAAGGTAAATTGTAATGCTTGGCAAATGTATGCACGGAGCTCCATGTGGCAGCTTCTAAAATGTCTTTTGTAGCCACCCCTCTTAAGAAGGCTGTGGAGGTGGCTGTGGCTCTCGTAGAATGAGGTCTAATGTTAGCTGGTACAGTCTTTCCATGAAATGAGTAACAAAAGCGGATGCAATTTCCTATCCATTTTGAAATTGTCTATTTGGAAATTGCTTTTCCTTGAGTACCAGCAGCATATGCTACCAGCAGCTGGTCAGTTTTTCTAAAACCTTTAGTTCTGTCCAAGTAGTAGCGCAACTGTCTGTGAATGTCCAGGGTGTGCAGCAGTTTCTCCCCTTTGTTTTGTGGATTTGGGAAGAAGGTAGGCAAGTGAATAGCTTGATTCAATGAAACCCTGGATGCCACCTTTGGCATAAAAGTAGGATTAGTTCTTAATGAAACTCTATCCTGATGGAAAATAAATGGCTGAACTGCCATCAGGGCCTGCAATTCCGAAACTCTTCTTGCTGAGGTTATTGCCAGAAGGAAAGCAGTCTTCCATGAGAGGTACTGTAGATCTGCAGATGCTGCTGGTTCAAATGGAGGCAGTGTTAGTTTTTCCAACATGTAGTTAAGGTCCCAAGCAGGTAGAGGAGGTTTCCTAGGAGGTTTGATGTTTTTGATTCCCCTTAGAAACTGTCTTAGGAGAGGATGAGAAAAGACAGGAGGATCAGTATTGTACTCTGCTGAAATTGCTGAAGTATGAATCTTAATAGAAGAGTAAGACAGTCCATTGTGGAACATTTCTGCCAAATATTCCAGGATATGTGCCATGTTCATCATTGTCGCATCTAGGCCCTTTGTGGTGTTCCAGATGAGAAATCTTTTCCATTTTGCTGAATATGCCTTCCTTGTGGAAGGGCAGCGAGCTTCCAGAATAATATTCTTTACTCTCTGGGGTAGCTTATCCTGAGGAGGAGTCAAGGTATTCTCCACACTGTTAGTTGCAATGTTTTCAGGTTGGAATGTAGAGTTTTGTAGCTGTGCTGTGTCAGCAGAAGTGGCCATAGAGGTAGGGGCCATGGCTTCGTACGTGACCAGCTCCTTAGCAGTGGGTACCAGTGCTGTCTTGGCCAGTCCGGAGCTATCAGGATCACTTTTGGCTGCTCTGCCCTGATCTTCAGTAACACCTTGGTCATTAATGGAATAGGAGGAAATGCATACTGTCAGATTTCTCCAGCTGAAAGAGAGGGCGTCCACTTTCCACGCTTGTGGGTGGTATGTCCTTGAGCAGAATTTCTTTAGTTGATGATTGTGGGGGGATGCAAATAGATCTATGTCCGGGCTCCCCCAAGATTGTGTTATCTGTTGGAAAATGTCTGGGTGCAGCATCCATTCGTGTGCATCCATGATATTTCTGCTTAAGCTGTCCGCCAGTATATTGTCCTTCCCTGGCACAAACTGAGCTTGTAGCTGTATATTGAGTTTCAAGGAAAGATCCCATAGATTCATTGCCAGTCTGCACAGAGGGTAAGAATGGGTACCTCCTTGCTTGTTTATGTACCACATAACTGTGGTGTTGTCTGTCCTTATTAGTAGATGGCCTTGATGCAGAAAGAGTTTGAAGGCCTCGATTGCATGTATCACTGCTAGCATTTCTTTTTGATTTATGTGCATGCGCAGCTCCTTTCGTGACCACTGTCCTTGGATACCTCTGCCCTCCATGTGTGCTCCCCAACCTAGGTCTGAAGCGTCTGTTGTAATAGTTTGGGAGGTTTTTGGCTTTGTGAAGGGCAGTCCTCTGTTGGACTGGCTGGCCTGAGCCCACCACAGAAATTCCTTGTGAAGGCATGGGATGAGTGGGATTAAAGTTTCCAAACTGTGACTGTGCTGAGTCCATAAACTCCTTAGGTACCACTGTAGCTTTCTCATATGTAGCCTTGCTTGTGGAATCAAAAGAATACAGGATGCCATGTAACCCAGGGCCTGCAGGATTTTCCTTGCAGTCAGCTGAGTTTGTCTTGTCAGATTTGTGAAGTAATCCGGTAGTTGACTTTGTTTTTCTTCTGTGAGGTAAGCCATTTGGGTGGTTGTATCGAGATCCGCACCCAGAAAGGTTATTCTTTGGGATGGAAAAAGTCTTGATTTGTGCATGTTGACTGTACATCCCAAGGCCTGTAGAAGATTGATGGCATAATTTAAGTCCTTTATCAGAGTTTGTTGGCTGTCCGCTTGTATGAGGCAGTCGTCCAGTTATGGGTAGATGTGAATCCCCTGGAGTCTGCAGTGTGCTATTACTGATGCCAGGCATTTCGTGAATACTCTGGGCGCAGTAGATAAGCCAAAGGGCAATGCTGAGAATTGATAATGCTCTGACCCTGCAAGAAATCTGAGGTATCTTCTGCAACTTTGGGCAAGAAAGAGTCCCCAACGGGGTACTTAGCTTTTGAAGTATTCGGATAGCGAAATTACAGGAGCTGGCCGACCGGCACTTGCGAACTGCTTCTGCTTCGGGCACCACGCGGCAAGAAAGACTGAGGAAGATGGCGTCGGCTGACGCTTTTATACCCCAGGCTGTGGCGTGGGAAGGCGACATCAGCCGACGCTGGACCCAGACTTTGGAATCCGGCCGACCGAAGGGCTGCCTGAGGCAGGACAACCCATATGTGATGACTGCAGATGCATCCTTGAAGGACATCTTGTGCAGTACAGTTACCAAGCCAATGAATCCATAAGAAATCCAGAATGCATTTACTTGCAGAGAACATTTTAAAAATCAAGTCAATTGGGCAAATGCAGTCAGAAAAACAGAAGTGAGGAGGATTCATGCCTTGTAGTAAGACAACTACCAACAGACTAACAGCTTGTCTAACAAAAAAATTTAACAGTCAAGGTGATCAATCTTGTTAATACGTCGTCTTCTTTTGGTCAGTTCCCATTAGGAGTCACCACAGCAGATAATCTGTTTCCATTTCTTCCTGTCCTCCGCATCTTGCTCTGTCACACAAACCACCTGCATGTCCTCTCTCACCACATCCACATCACACAAACCACCTGCATGTCCTCTCTCACCACATCCACATACCTTGTCTTATGCTTTCCTCTTGCCTGGCAGCTCCATCCTTTTCCCAGTATACCCAGCATCCCTCCTCAGCACATGACCAAATCAACGCAATCTCGCCTCTCTGGCTTTGTCTCCAAACCGTTCAACCTGCACTGACCCTCTAATATACTGGTTCCTAATCCTGTCCATCCTCATCACACTGAATACAAATGCAAATCTTAACATTTTTAACTCTTGCCACCTCCAGCTCTGACTCCTGCCTTTTTGTCAAGGCCACAGTCTCCAACCCATATAACATAGCTGGTCTCAGTACTCTCTTGTAGACCCTTCCCTCTTACTGGTACCAGTCTGTCACAAATCACTCCTGACACTTCTTCAGCCACTCCACCCTGCTTGTAACTCTTTTCTTCACCTCTCTTCAACACTTACCATTACTCTGAACTGCTGATCCCAAGTATTTAAACTCATCCACCTTCACCAGCTCTACTCCCTGCATCCTCACCATTTCTCTATCCTCTCTCTCACTCACACACATATATATTGTCTTAGTCCTGACCTTCATTCCTCTCCTCTCTAGAGCATATCTCCACCTTTCCAGGGTCTCCTCAACCTGTTCCCTACTCTCACTACAGATCACAATGTCATCTGCAAACATCATAGTCCACGGGACTCCTGTCTAATCTCGTCTGTTAACCTGTCCATCACCACTGCAAATAAGAAAAGGCTCAGAGCTGATCCTTGATGTAATCCCGCCACCTTAACTGCATCTGTCACTCCTACTGCAGACCTCGGCACTGTCGCACTGCCCTTGAACATATCCTGTACTACTCGTGCATACTTCTCTGCCAGTCCTGACTTCCTCATACAATACCACAACTCCTCTCTAGACACCCTGTCATATGCTTTCTCTAAGTCTACAAAGACACAATGCAACTCCTTCTGACCTTCTCTATACTTCACCATCAACACTCTCAGAGCAAACACTGCATCAGTAGTGCTCTTTCCTGGCATGAAACCATACTGCTGCTCACTAATCATTACCTCCCTTCTTAACCTAGCTTCCACTGCTTGTTAATAGGTGAAGCTGAATAATCTTGTCTTTCTGCGGTTTCAGAGGGTATGGAAACAGATGACCCAGCTGTCTCATAGGTTCATAGGTGTGTACGAGGCTAATGGCCCTGAAGCCTTTACAAACCTAGCCCATAGGATTACCCTGGCATCATGCCACCCATCCTTAGTTTCCAGTGCCTCTATCGAGCAGAGCCACTGGAGTGATCCCCGGGGTGAATTTTCTATTTCCCATCCACTCATCAAGATCTCTCGAAGAGGGCCAGTGAGGTGCTCTGCTTGACATGTATGGGAAGTTTATTCCATGGGCAGTCTCTGGGTTATGAACTTGTCCTTCAGCATGTTCTGTTGATTGTGGTAATGAGGTTGAGGTCTCTGGAGTGTGTGGTGCGGACAGATTGTGATTTCTTTAGAGGTAGCATTTCTAACAGAACTGGGTCAGACATGGCTTTGAAAGTCAAGCAGAGATCACCTCTAAGTAGGTGATATGAGACAGAGAATAGCTGGAGTTTTTTTGAGTCTGTCCATACAGGACAAGTGGTTAAGGCCTAGGATCCACTTTGTGAGGTACTTTTGTGGACTCTCCAGTTGCTGCAAGTGTCTAGTGGACTCTCCAGTTGCTGCAAGTGTCTAGTGAGGTACATGCCAAATGGGGCATTGTAGTCTATGATTGGCCTAATGAGGGAAGAGTAGCGGAAGACAATAACCTCTTTCCTTCCTGGATGCAAAACCCTTAGTAATGAGATGTGCCACATAGATGCACTTTCTGACAACAGTGGCAACGTGGTGGTCAAAAGAGAGGCTGCTGTCAACCTGTGTTCCCAGATCACTTACAACGCCTTCTGTGTTCCAGTGGACTACCATCAATGTGGTAATTCAAGGGAACCGTTTTTTACCACCAAGGGGGATAACGACACTTTTTGGCATTGAGCTTAAGGCCATAGTTCTGACACCAGTTGTTGGTCTCACTGAAGCCTTTCTATAGGATATCAACATCACTTGGGGAGTTAATAATAGCTCCCAACTTGCAATCGTCTGCGAACTTTGTCAGCCAGAATCCCTTCGTGTTGGCCTGAACTTCAGAGAAGTAAATACCAAACAGGAGAGGACCCAGGACCAAACACTCGTGACTGGTCGGCAGTCTGACTTGGAGTCAGCTACTTTCACACTGTGGGTTCTATCGGTGAGCCAGTTTGCAGCCCATCTAGTGATAGAAGGGTTGATGCCTAGCTTACTGAGTTTTTCTAAGATTCCTGAGTGGGGAATGGTATCAAAGGTCTTGGCCAGATGAAGGTAGGCTGTATGAACCACCTTGCCTTCATCCACAGCTCTAGTGACTGACTCAAAGAAGTTGACCAAGTTGAGCAGGCATGATCTACCCTTCACAAAACCAAACTGTGTAGGATCCAGAGTTTGGAGATTCCCTACATCCTTGTTTATTAGGTCCATGATGATGAGTTCCATTGCTTTGCATATCAGACTAGTCAGGCTAATGGGGCGATAATTCCCGGGGTCTGTAGTTGCTCCTCCTTTGTGGAGAGGGATGACTGTAGCAGTGTGCCATTTGGTAGGGACAAAGCCTGAGGTGAGGCTGTGACTGAACAGGGCACACAGGTAAGGTGGCAGTTCACTCTGTAGTTCATGTAGAACACAGCCAGGGACATTGTCAGGTCCCATAGAAGCTGTATTGTTGGCCTTGGATAGTGCTGTTGTAACTTGTGCAGCAGTAATACTGGATGCCTGGCAATCTACTGGTAGTGTGATATGCCCTGGGGGGTGGGGGTGGGGTGGGGGGTAAAGTTAGCACTAAATCTGTCGGCCAGTATATTGGCAATATCTGCTGGCTCGATATAGGAGGTACCATTGTGCAGCACCTCAGAGCAAATCTGGGTATTGACGCAGAGATTCTTTACATAACTAAGGCCTTGTGGTTGTCTTTACTATCTGCTGCAATTCTGTTTTCATAGCTAGCTTTAGAGAATTTGATGAGGGATCTCATCCTTTTGTTGAGGCTGATAAGGGGGGTTTCCAGTCGTGAGACTTCACCTTATTCTGCATTAGTTTCCTCCTCCTGTTGTACAGTTTGTTTATGGCAGGGGACCACCAGATTGGCTTCCTTCTTTGAGGAGAGAGTGTCTTGGTTCTATTGGGTATGGCCAGATCTATGCATTTGTGTACGTGTCCATACAGTGCATTTGTGTATGATTCGGCGGTCATGCAACTATTCTCCATTTGCATGGGTGCCTTAAAGTTAGCCACATCTGTTATTAGGAGCCCAAAGTTAGCTTTGGATAAGTTTTTCATGTAGCTCCTGCTTTCACACACCTAGTTATGTGCGGGTGGGAAGAGGAATATCTTGTTACCACATTTCAAGCAAGTTAGCTATTACAGACAATATATAATCTCTTTTTTTATTTGGATGGGACACTTCTTGGAAGAGTTTCTTCAACAGATTAATCAAAGTGTTTCTTGGTTGAAATTTGTAGTAAGTGACCAAGGCACTACAGCTAGTTTTTTGGATGTAAAAATGATCATGTTAAAAGAGTCTAACAAATTTACAAACAGTATTTTAGGAAAGATACCGTTAGAAATAATTATTTACATTTTGGAAGTTACCATCCTGCTTTCATGAAAATGAACACATTTAGGGGGCAAGTGATTAGATATAGTCATTTAATAAGTGATGATCAAAAGTTTAACGAGGAAGTGGAAACATTATTTATTTTTTTTATTCTTAGAGGCTATCCTGAAAATAAGATAAGGGAAATATCTGAAAACATGAAACACAGGTATAGTGGATGTTCTCCTATTTTGGAAGGGGGGTTGTTCCTGATGTAACTGATACAGGAACAGTTAATCAAATGGGTTGCCAGAAAGATGCAAGTTATTATTTTCTTCTATCAATCAGTATCGATGGTCCAGGTATTCATAACATTACTGAAAACTGGAAAACTTTAGAAAATTCAGAGTTGTCTAGGAGGCAATAATTCGAATTTTGCTGTTTAAAATAGACAAAACTAAACAGAGAGGTACATCTGCATGCCAGAATTGCAATTACTGTAGGTACATTTATTCTGGAAGTACTTTTCATTTTTAACATCTAGATATTAGATTAACAGCTAGAAATAGGTATACACGTCAAAGTGATGGGTTACTATACCTTGCATATTATTCCAACTGTGATGTTTTTTACATATACGTAGGTTAATGGAAAGAATCAGAGAGCATGTACTAGCAAATCAAGAAAAAGGACCACAGAAATGCATTGGCAAGGCATGCTGAGGAATTTACAGATTTTAGAAAATGTATGCTTTTAGTAATTGAACAAGAAGATAAAAATAAATTTGTAAATCAATACAACAGTTTTTTTTAGAATAGCAGAAGATAAAGTTCATTTACAAGCTTATTTACAAGCAGACTTACTTGCAGGACTGAACGGCTGTATTTCGGTAAAAAAGTTTATTAAATATAAGAGTATTTAATATTGGCAAATATAGATTGATAGCAGTATCAGTTTGTTTATATAACTAAGATTTGCATATTTCATTGTTTCATTTCTATTGGTGTTTGATACGTTGACATCATGATGTAATTCTTTTAAAAACCTAATTGGATTTTAACAGTTTATTCTGAAGAAGTTCCTCAGTTTATTCTGAAGAAGTTCCTCATAGTAAAGTGAACAAAAGTGCTTAACAAAATTGTGTGTTGATTTTTTATTTTGCTACTGACCAAGGTCCACCATTGGAAGTGCTGTTTCCTGGTTTCTTTTGTTGTTTCATCACAGTACTGTTTAAAACATTTTGACAGGACACTGCACTGAAAGAGGAGACTCCATATGCAGACATGCTGAAATGGCTGATAATTAAGCCTTGACAGAAGAATAAGACAAGCCACGATTGTAACTTTCATAAATACTGTAAAACCAGAGTACAACTAGCCCTGAATGGGTGTCGGTTATGCTACTTGTACCAACTAGAAAACCTTCTTGATTTCTAACATATATATTCCAGTAAGTTTTTTTTTTTTTTTTGCCTCCATAAGTACCTGCTGCACATCCTCAGTAAATAGCTGCTTAAAAACAACCATGGTTGCCTGGGCCAGAAGGGAGTCATCAGAATAATCTTGGGGGAATTCCTTATGAATATTCAGAAATATCCTGGAAATTAGTGAAAAGAGTGGAAAAGTATACAGGAACATTCTTTCCAAGGAAAAGAAAAGGCATCTGCTTCACAGGCCTTATTGCATGGAGTCCTGAAACAGAATATTGCCATTTGACTGTTCACAGAGGAGGCAAAGAGGTCTATTTGAGGAACCCCCCCACAGATGGATCAAGTCTTGGAAGATCCCCTGATCTAGTTTCCATTCGTGAGGGTCTGCCCTGGTCCTACTCAGTTTGACTGCCACACAATTTCTGCTCAGACAAAATGTAGAATGCCTATAGAGTGAGATTATGCTGTGAAGCTATATCCCAAGTTAACATGTCTAGTGCGCAAAGGGGGGGGGGTGCAACCTAGTTCCTTCACTGCTTGTTGATGTACTGTATGACTGTGTTATTGTTTGCAACAACTTGAAAAGACCCCAGGGACTAAATAAATCTCAAACTTGACTGCCTTGATCAGAGAAAGCACCTCTTTGATGCTTGTGTCTGTCCTTGGTGTCCCACACACCCTACACTTTTATTCATCTTGAAACTGCTTCCAAAAAAATTGAGTCTGTGGTGACTGACTACTTTGGAAAAGGGAGGGAGAAGGGGAGATCTGGACTTAAGAATATCTTGGCTACCTCAAATGATTTCTCTTCTGACAAACCACAGCACTTGGGTTTGAAAAGACAAAGTGTGTTGGGACCAAAGAGACTTCAGAGAACACTATCTTTCCCATATGGAGTCTTGCCATGGGTATCATGAGAATCATAAAAGCCATGAGACATAAAATCTTGAGGTAGCTCCTCGCAGTGACCAAAGTTTGAGTGGAAAACCTTAGAAACGGATCTAGATACTAAACCGAGGTCTCTAGCTGATATCCCATAAATACAACACTGTATGAAGGAGTCAAGAAAGACTTTTGAAAGTTTTCTTGGAATCCAGATTGGGTAAGAGACCTCTCACCCAAGTCAAAGATTACTCACACTTTGAAAAAGACTTTCAAAGATAAGCAGGTCATCTAAACATGCAAAATGTGGATACCATGTAGCCTGTCTGCAATGAGCTATGACTAGACATTTGGTGAACACTCCTGGTACAATGGAAAGTCCACAGGGTAAGGCAGAGAACTGATAATGTGATCCAGACCCACAAAACATTAAGAAACGTCTGAAGTCTGGATGAATAGGATTATGATAAGTATCTTTTAAGTCTAGTGCTACTAAGAAACTTGAAAGCGGAAGAAGAGGTAACAGGCTGTGAAGTGACATCACTTTGAATTTGAACACTATCACAAACAGGTTAGGGAAAGAAAGATCCAGAACTGGAAGAAGAGTAGAGAGGGAAAACTGGATCAATCATGTTAGAAACAGAAGCAGTAGCTTCCCCAGCGATGGGCACAGCATTCTGACACAAGAGGGAAGCTTTCCCCATTCCCTCTCCTAGGACCAGCAAAAATGGCTCTTCCTTGCCCACTGAGGGGACCCCAACAGCCACAGAGGATGTGGCTAACTTAGGTCGATAGTGGCTGTAGGTGCTACACCATATGGATCTGGGTTAAAAGATAAGTAGTCTGAGGTACAACAAATGGCCACAGCAGAGTCACCCACCAGCAGATGAAGCAAACTGCTAGCCTGATGTGGTGGCAAAGACGGTTTGCTTAATTTTCTTTTTGTGGCTACAAGACCAACAATGGGATTGGTAGATTGTTCAATGGTCAAGCCGAAAATAGTGCCTCTTTCCCATGGAAGACTAGTAGCAAATGCTGGCAAAAACTACACGTCTTAAAATCACTTTTTTCATAGACAAACACAGTAAAAAGAACTTTAAACACTGCCATCCCCACAAAGTAACAAACACAATTTTACCTCATAAAAATGGTTTTCAGTTACTTTACACAACTTTTAAACTAACAGGAAATAAGAGCTCTCCCATTTAAAAGTACGATACAGCCTCATGACAGTTTATTAAAATACAAAACTCCTAGCTTAAAATACCTTTCTTGAAGAGGAAAGTGATAAAAACACAAAACAATGTTTAGAAAATGGAAGGCTTTTTTTCCCCAAAGGGAAGTCATTTGCCCAGCAAAAGAACAGCAGCAGGTCGACTGACAATCCTTGAAAGCCTTAGAGGAGTGTATTCTTCAGTAGCAGTGAAGCTCTGAAGGGCTTGGCGCACAAACTTGTCTTTTTTGCCAGCTCAGCTCGAGCTGCCTGATAATTTTGGTGTGTGGAAGGTGCTCTGAAGTTTTAGAAGCTGTTTGGTTGTATCCTTGGCAGGAATTAACTCACATGGTTAAGGCTGCTGCAGCAGTGATTAATATGATGAACACTGGCCTTTACTAAAATTATTCCTAACCTCCCCCTACAAAAGGGCAACAAACTGATGAATGGCGTGCAGTAACAATGTTTGATCATGAATATGGGTTACTGACAGTGTAATCATGCACTCTATACAAGTAAACAGGTTAACCTCAAAACATTTTGAAAATAAAATGGTTAAAATACTGCTGAAAGGAGTATAACTTGTGTACACATTAATATATTAAATGGTATAATACCTAGCATAGTCTTCATTGCAAAGGAACTGTTCCAGATTAGGTCCATGTCTTCCAAGGGGATCATCAGGCAGCATAAAGATGTCACCAGCAAAAGTGAACTGAAGCAGCCTAGAATAACAAGGTTAGAGGTAATTTCCAAAACACAGTAATATTTTCAACATATGTACAACAAATATCATTACTTAATTTGTTTTTAATTCAAACCAACAGTGTTACATTAATGCCACATTTGCTGTCAGCAGTTTTGTTTTTTGCACTGGTGTATTCAAGTACATTAAACCTTGTCAGCACCAAAGTCACATGGTCTAAAATAAATGGATACTTCCTTCTAATGCATCTCTAACTGCAACATTTTAAGGAAAAAATTTTTTTTTTTGCATTGCTGTATTCAAGAACTACACTATACCCTGACAGCCCCAAAGGGAGCCAATAGTTTTCTGGAATATGCAGTAGTTTCTTAGCCCAAAATAAATGGACATTTCCTTATAATGCACCTCTTACTGCAATACTTTTATGACAAATTCACAGAACTAGAACTAAAAAACAGCATACTGACAAGGTGCAAAGCATAACAACAAAATCCTGTCTTGTCAAATTTAGCTCAATCTTAATTCACTTTACTAAAAGCTCAATCTCAGACTCTGTTGCTAAGGTTCCTGAAAGGTCACTACACTATATCAGTTAAATAAACGGTTCCAGGTTTATTAGCTTACACACCAAAAAGAATGGAAGAAGTAATTTTTAAGGAAAATCCAATTTAACTTTTCAGATTATGGGTCAGTTTTAAGAAATACATGCTTAAAGACGACTCAAATAACTCACACCCTTGAAAGTACATTTCCTGGAGGAGAAAAAAGTACTGGTGACAAACACAAGGAAGTCTTTCTTCTTCTGCAGGAATGGTGGGAGTGTGACAAGGTACTGTACATACTCCATGATAAATTACATAATCAACTCAAGAGACTGCTGCACTTTGGAGAAAAATATATCCCCCATTGACAGCAACCTCAAACAAAAGGGGTCGTGCTTGATGAAACGAACCCTTTAAATGTGTGAACCATCTCTGTAAAGTGGATTACATTACTGAATCAAGTGAACAAATGACCTATTACTGCTTTTGGTGAATATAACCAGTAGCAGGAGCACACAGTGAAGACGTGAACACATTCTTAAGCCTTTGAAAGTCATCTATCAGAAGAAACAATAGTACAACATCCCCCTTACAAAGGAATGGGTAAGAGGATGCCTAGGCAACCACCAGCAGCTGAAAGGGTAAAGCACCTTCAACATAAGAAGCCAAGTTTATGAAGAATTTTACTTAAAGTCTCAACAATATGTAAATAAAACTGAAGTTACCATTCCAACCGGGAACTAAAGCATAAGAAGCTGGTTAGTACCCTGACTCAGGCTTCCTGGTCGTAGCATACTTCATTTACATTTCTGAATTCACATTTGCAGTATAGAGAAAGAGGCACATTCCCAGACAACTGAAGAATAACAATTTGAGTGCCAGTATACAACAACAAAAGGGATATTCACAAATGCAATAAGTAGGAAGATATCGAACTCCAGTCAACGGGATGAAAGTGCATGAGAGGTTTAACTGATAAACCAATATGCACAACTGTAGAAAATAAGCTAGGAGGTGAACAGTTCAGAATCATATCAGGTTGCAGTACAACTGATCCAATGTTTGCAGTGAGACAGGCAGTGGAGAAAAAGCTGGAAATGAAGAAAAATGCAATTAGGCATTCCCAGACTTGGAAGAAAGCATATGACAAGGTCCCAAGAAAGCTGATTTGGGCAGTCTTTGCATCGGTAAGAAGCTCCAGAAACATTTTGACATTAATGCATGCTACACAAAAGTATCCAGTGACAAAAGTATGAGAAGAGTAAAGACTCAAACAGAGGTTCACAGTGTGAGTGGGGGTTCATCAGGCTTCAACTCTAAACCCAACCTTGTGCAAATCTGAAGGCACAGGGGATGAAAATGAGTACAGACAAGACAGTGATCATGGCAGTAAATGAGGGGAATCAGAAGTCGAAAGATGAGTTAGAATAGAAAATAGTGGAATAGGTTAACAGCTTCAATTATTTGTGAGGTGTAGTTGAAGAGGAGCAAGGAAGTTTAAATGAGGAGGGTAAAAGCTAGAAATCAAAAGGTACTATAGCCTACTGGCACAAAGTGTCAGGGGTAGTGCATGACAAAATAATTCCAAAGAAGGTGAAAAGTAAGGTGTACAAACCAGTGGTGTGACCAGTTCTGTGTGGCACAGAAACCTGGACAGTGAAAGCAGAGCAGCTGAAGAAGCTTGCGGTGATAGAAATAAATGCCTGAGATGGACAGCAGGACACTTGGAGGGACAGATGAAGAAATCAGGACCTCACAGCAAAACCCAAAGTACCTCCAACTACAGGGAAGAACAAAAAGAACAGTTGTACAAGTTAACTTACTATAAAAGTAGATGTACAAATAAGATCACTGTTACAGTAGCTTCTAGTTATACCTGGGGTTGTCAAGGACCAGATGTCTGGCTACCCTCTTCATGCCTGTACGTCCACTACAGCATGAGTGTGCCAGTATACAAGGATATGTAATGGTGTAAAATTTCACAGCATTCTTGCCCTCACCTACGGGAGGCTATATCTGTACACCTTTATCACTGCAGAAAAGGGGGGGCACTCTGGCTGAAGGAGAGAAAGGAGAAGATGGATATGTATTACAAACAGAAAAAATTGATAAAATATATGGGGGATGGTGGGAGGGTGTTAGTACTACCACAGTGAACTATTCAAACATCTACTGTTGTGGTACATTAATTTACATAATGGCACTGTGTTCATTATTAAATCACTGTTGCAGTAGCTTCTAGCCATCTGGGATGATTGCCAAACACTAGATAATAAAGGTGGAAGAAGCAGGATCAAAGTCCAAGGGCCCAGTCTTTCAAGTATATGCAACAGTTTTAAAAAATATATAGGAAAACAATCAATCTACTAAGTGTGTACAAATAACTAAATTGCTGCTTCTAGAATAGCTCAAGTCCAACTTTTTTCAAAATGTGCCCAAAGCAGCCACAGTTCTGATGGAATAAGCCTTTACTCTCTGGGGGGAGGGGGGGGGGTAGTCCTTCCATGATGGGAGTAACAAAACTAAAGAGAACTGGGCAGTTATTTTGAAATTGTCTATTTAGAAACTGAAAGTCCCTTTTTCTTTCCCTCAAAGGAAATAAAATGCAGGTCAGAAAAGTCCTTAGCCCTGTTCAAATAGTATCAGAGTTACCTATGGGTAATCCAGAACTATCTATGGTCAGTTCTTCTGTATCTTTAGAAGAACTCTATTACCAGAAAAGGGGGGGGGGGGCATAAAGGTGCATTGCTGTTCATGGGAAGAAGAAAGCATCTACTTTCCAGGCCTTTCTGTAAGGTGTCCAGGCACAGAATTTCTTTAACTGCCTGCTGGAAATGGAGGCAAACAGATCTACTGTGGAGTTCTCTCAATAGGCCGACAGTTTCCTGGAAGACCCTCTGGGTGCAACATCCACTCATGAGTCTGTTCTGGATCTGCTCATAGTGTTCCACTCTGATGGAATATAGGTCACCTGAAGCAAGACTGTGCTGAGCTGTTACTTCCCAGGCAATCATGACCAGTTTGTATAACAGGTAATATTTGGTTCCCCACCATTTTTAAGTATAACATCACAGTGGTGCTGTCTGTAATCACCACTAGTTGTCCAGGATTCAACGGTTGGTGCAAAGTTCTTAATGCATTTATCAAGGCCATCATCTCAGAGCTATTTTTTTGAAATGAGGATCCAAAATTCTCCTGAACCTTGGAGCCTTCCTTTCTACTTTGTCTATCTAACACCCCAGGACAACATTTCACACAGAGGGGAGTGAGGCAAGACTTTTGAAGGTTCAATTTGAAGCTCAGGTGGGAAAAGAGGGTGGCGACCTTGCCTAAGGACATCAAACACATGGATGCAGAATTTGCACAAATCAGCAAATTGTCTAAGTAAGGAAAAAAATGTGGATGCCTAGGGTTCTGCAATAGGCAACAGCTGGGGCCAGATACTTTGTAAACACTTGAGGTGTAGCTAGATAGTCCAAAGAGCAATGCAGAAAATTGATAATGTAAGCCGGACACCACAAATCTCAAAAACTTCCTGAAAGTGGGAGGAATAGGTGTATGACAATAAGCATCCTAGAGATCGAGTAATCATGAAACAGTGGTCTGGAAGCAACTCTAGGGCCAAGTGTAAAATGTGCATTTTTAATTTTGGAACTTTTGCAAAGGTGTTTATAATAGACAGATCCTAAACAGGTATCCAGCAGTGCTCCTTTTATGATACTAAAAATATTCTGGGGTAAAATCTTATGCCTTTGTGTATCACAGGCACTGGTTTTATGCCCTGTGCTTCTATCATGTGATGGAGAATTAAATGAGGAGGTACCAGAGTTAGGATGCATCGAGCTGGGGGACAGAACCCCCACCAGAATAATAAACTGACAGTACTCCATAATTTATCACAATAAGCAGTTACGTTTTTAGTAATAATCATCTCCCTGCACTAAACTCTGACAAACTGTCCTATCACAAAAAAAGTTTGAAATGTGTTCAGAATTCTTTTACAGCTGACAAAAGTTAAAAGAATTTCTAGTGCATAAAGTCCAAACACCAAAGTAACCAATGTGCCAAACCAGTGTAAAAATTAGCTACACACACTAACTACATTAAACACCCATAAAAAATATATTTTCTTGTCAGAGAGACTAAAATCTTCACAGAACATTCAATTAACGTAATTTGTGGTACACTCTAGTTCCAATATTAAAAACACACAAAGCAGTGTCATACATATAGTAAATAATGTAAAAATACTGAAAGAAATCCAAGTTCTACAATATTTTCATATCAAAAGATGAAAAAACACAGTTCCAACAGTAAAGAAGGGCCCCCAGTGCCCAAAAGCACACATACACACTGCACTTTTGATAGAAATACTAAAAGTTTCCTCAGAAACAGTAAAAACAAACATTTGACAAAGACAGAAGCAAATGAACACTGCTAAAAACAGGACATTTCCACAAGAATTACTGTAAACACTGACAAAATAAAATATTAAAATAAACTTTTTTTAAATAAGCAAAAAATAGAAAGAGAATAATAAATCTAATTATAAAATGAGAGGGAGTGGCCCTGGACTAGGGATTAAATGACTAGTAAGATGGAAAATTCAGTGTTGGATCCCATGAAGAGTCAAAGGACCACCCTCTTTGGACGGCAGAAAATGACACTTGCTTCCTGAGACAGCTGAAGGCTTCCTTCTCAGAACATCCTTATCATACTGATCACTTCTGCAGTAGCCTTAGCTATATGTGTAGATTATCCTAGACTACTACATTTGGGAGATGGAAGGAGAAGAGTCCAGAAGCCCCTGGAGAATGGTCCAAGGAAAGCCCGATCTAGACTTACAGAAGGAATCACACAATGAACTTGGGGGAATTCTGAATCTTCAGAAGTACCCCGGATATTGGTGGAAAAGCATATAAAAAAGGCATCCGTCTTCCAGGCCTTCTAGAGGAATTCTCCACAGATGAATCAGATCTTGTAAGACTCCCTGACCTGGTTTCATTTGTGTGGGTCTGCCCTTATCATGCTTACCTCGTCTGCCACACAGTTTTGCTCTGAGGGAATGCAGGATGCCTGAAGAATGGGACTGTGCTGTGAAGCTATATTCCAAGCTAACATGGCTAGTCTGCAAGGGGGGGGGGGGGGTATGACCTAGTACCATCTAACTTGTTGATGCACTACATGACTGACATGGACTGTGACAACTTGAACAGGTCCCAGGACCAAAGATAATTCAGAAAGTTAAGTGCCTAGAATAGGGCAAGCATCTCTTTTAGATTTATTTGTCTGCATCTGTCCTTGGTGTCTGCACACCCTGCACTTTTATCCCTCCTGCAACTAGTCTGAGGCTGTGGTGATCCAATGCTTTGGCAGCACAGGGAGGGAGAAGGGGAGACCTGTATTCAAGGATATTTGCTCTCTCCGCCAAGTGATTTCCTTTCTGACAAACCCAAGCACTGGGATTTGAAAGGGCAAAGGATATTAGTGTTGGGACCAAAGAGATTTCAGATACCGTTCTATCTTTCTTACGTGGAGTCTTACCAGGAGTATCTTAAGAATCATGCATTCTATAATACTCAGCATCCTGAAGTATCCTCTCGCAGTGACCAAAGTCTGGGTAGATAGAAGAAAGAGTTCTATTTTTAGTGGAAGAAAAGCTCTTTGAACTGAGTTGTCAAACTGACAAACCAGGAACACAATCCTGTGTGGATGAGTCAAAAAAAGACTTTTGAACATTCTCTTGAAATCCCAGCTTGTACAAGAGATCTCTCACCCAAGTTAGAGATTCCTGATACTTTGGAAAAGACTGCAAGGATAAGCAAGTCATCTAACTATGGAAAAATGTGGATACCCTGTAACCTGCAATCAACTCCAACTAGAACTAAACAGTTTGTGAACACTCTTGGTGCAGAGGATTGTTCAAAGGGTAAGGGAAGGAAGTGATAATGTAATCCAGACACAAAATTCTTAAGAAATGCCTGAAGTCTGGATGAACAGGGATGTGATCAGCATCTTTTAAAATTAGTGTTACCAGGACACTGGAATGAAGAACAGGAGGTGACAGGTTGTGAAGTGACAGCATTTTGAACTTGGGCATGATCACAAACAGGTTTAGGAAACAAAGATCCAGAACTGCTCTCAAAGCAACTTTTTTCCTTTGGCACTAAAAATATCCTTGGATAAAAACCTTTTCCTACGTGGGAAGGGGGAACTTATTCCGTCACTCCCTGGGAAGCATGTGAAGATGGATAGGTGAAAACAAGAGTCTGGTCTGGTGGATGAGATTTTCTGAAATCTTTTGTTCTACACAAATAAAATCTGAGCTGTCTGTGAACATCAAGTTTGTGCAGCATATACTCTAAATTACTGGAATGGTTGGGAAAGAAGACTGGCAAATCAATAACATGGTTGAGATTGGTTTCAGAACAAACTCTGGGCAAAAATGAGGGATTAGTTCTAAGTGAAACTCTGTCAGCATGGAATATCAAATAGGGAGGCTTGATGAATAAAGCCTGAAGCTCTGACACTCTGTGGGCAGAAGTAATAGCTACTAAAAAGATGGTTTTCCAAGACAAAAATTTGAGATGAAGCTGGTTCAAATGGCAGAAGAATTATGTGGGAAAGCATAAAATTTAGATTCCAAGGAGAATATGGAGATTTCACAGGTGATCTAATCTGAAAAGTCCCTTTGAGAAAGGCTTTGGATAACTTGTGAGACATGATATTCAATCTTTCAAATCCAACATGAAAATTAGAAATAGCAGCCAGTTGAACCCGAACTGTTGCTACTGCAGCTCATTTGTTAAAAATCACAGTCAAGAACTCTAAGATGGAAGTCATAGGAGCTTGGTAAGTATCAATATTATTTCTAGAGGCCCATATAGAAAATGTTTTCCATTTGCTAAGATAGCTTCCTAGTAGATTTATGAGAAGACAAAAGGATCTGTTTTGTCTCATTGGTGAGGTTATGGAACCTGGCTATGATGGGAACTGGAGCAGCCAAGCTGTCAGCTTTAGGGACTGCAGAGAGGGATGAAGATCTCCCGACGGGTGCATCAGAAGGTCTGGAACTGGGTCCAGAATCCAAGGATCCACCAAAAGATGAAGTCGCAGGAAGGGGAACCAAATCTGACGAGGCCAATGAGCGGCTATTAGAATGATGGTCCTTCCCAAGGTTTTTGCTTTGTAAAGAACTTTGGGTACCAACGGAATTGTTGGAAATGCATATAGGAGACCAATCATGTACAAGTGCGTCCCTTGGGGCTTCTCCCGGTGGGGGAATCAGGGCAAAGTAGCTTTTGCATTTTGTGTTCATGTGACTGGCAAAAAGGCTGCAGTAAGGTTGGGCCCACCTGCGGAATATACTGTCCACTATTTCTTTCTTGAGGGATCACTCGCAGGGCAACAAAATTGCCCTGCTCAGTTTGTCTGCTATCACGTTGGATTTCCCCGGGATGAGTGTTGCCAGCATCCACTGCCAAACTTTGAGAGCATTGCGGCAAAGGGGATAAGACCTGGTTCCTCCTTGTTTGTTCAAATACCAGACCAATGACATGTTGTCTGTCTGAATTGCAATCGTACACAGAGAAAGAGAGTCCTAAAAATACTACAACGCCAAAAGTACTGCTCTCATCTCCAAGACATTGATATGCAGTGCAGATGTGTCACTTGATCGGTCCATGTGCCTTAGGCAGTCTTTCCCTGAAAATGCCCCACCCCTCCACCCTATTAGGGAAGC
The DNA here is from genome assembly GCF_019279795.1 of Protopterus annectens. NCBI lineage: Eukaryota > Metazoa > Chordata > Ceratodontiformes > Protopteridae > Protopterus > Protopterus annectens. Next base: position 394,924,128 of record NC_056742.1, read on the forward strand.
ATCCATGGTCACTGTGGCCCCTGGAGGGGGTAGCACAAATGGGCGTCCTATTGTGACATGAAGTGAGGTCAACCACCACTGAAGGTCCTTTTTGCAAGAATCTGTGATTATAGTGTGAGTCATAGGGAGCTCTTGGTAAGACCATTGAGTGAACAACAGCCACTGAAGTATCCGCATGTGCATACAAGCTAGTGGTATGGCTAGAATTGCTGCTGCCATCATGTCTAATAATTTCAAAACTTTTCTGATGTTGGTGCTCTGCCTTTTGATATCAGAATGCTGACATGCCGATGAAAAAGAACTCTTTCTACTAGAAGCCTTAGTGTGGTGGTGTCGTCCAACTCTGCCCTGATAAAAACGATATGCTACGATGGCGACAAGGCAGATTTTTCTGAGTTGATTGTAACGCTCAGATGATTGCAAAGTGACAGAGTGGACTCCCTGGCCTGAATGAGTTGATGCCTGGTGGTGGCGGTAAGGAGCCAATCATCTAGCTAAGGAAACACCTGGAATCCTAGACACCTCAGGTGAGCCGTGACCACTGCCATGCATTTGGTGAACTCTCTGGGGGCTGTAGTGAGCCAAAGGGCAGGGCTCGAAACTGATGGTGATTGGCTCCCAGCCGGAAGCACAGGTGATCCCTGGATGGTCTGGCCATTTTTATGTGGTAGTACGCATCCTTGAGACCTACTGAGCACATCCAATTGTCTTTCCCTAAGAAGGGAAGTATAGACTGAAGCGTGACCATCCAAAACTTATCTTTCTTTATGTATTGGTTCAGTCAGCTGAGATCCAATATGGGTTTCCAGTCACCCGTCTTCTTTGGGACCAAAACTAATCTTGAGCAAGTTCTGGATCCTGCCTGGTCTACTGGGACTGGTCGGAAGACTCTTTCTTTACAAACGTTTGGACCTCTATTGTTGCCTGTTCCCTGTAACTGGGTGGAACATCCTGGATTTTTCTTATGATTGGAGAAGGTGTGGCGAATGGCATGAAGTATCCTCTGGAAATTATACTTTGTACCCAGTTGTCTTTTGTTATTTTGAGCCAGGTGTCTGGGTACAAAGATAAGCGACCCCCAAACTGCCTCCAGAGTAGGACAGTTGGGCCTCCTCTGATAGGGCTTCCCAGAGAAGTGATCTCTGTCGCCCTGGTGTTGCGGACCCCCTCTGCCATGAGGGCAGCATCTTCCATTATTGCCCCCTTCTCTGCCCCTGGGGGGGGGGTTTCACCACGTGTATCCTGTAAGGCTCCTTGGGCTTTTCAGAACCACATTTTTCCTCCCCTTTGACCTTTAGGGTAGGGTCAGGTAGGGGTGGAAAAACAGACCTCGACGGCAAACAGAGTCTTTCCGTCCTGTTCACACCTGGTTAAGGTTTCCTTCACTTTAGGCCCGAAAAGGGACGAGCCATCAAAGGGAGTGTTCATGAAGGATGACTTGAAGGGCTCCGCGAAGGAACAGAAGCGCATCCAGGAATGTCTCCTAAGAGCAACTCCTGTACCCGCTGCCCTACTCGTTCCGTCAGCTGCATAAGAGATGAGACGCATGGATGAGTTGACAATGGAATTGAGGGTAGCAAGCTGGGCAGCAACTTTGTCGGAAGCTCCTGTAGCTACTGTAACCTGAAGAGTATCTCCTAACTCCTTAAGATCATCTCTTTGCAACCTAGTAAAATTGGTTAAATAGTGAATGGAGAGCAAAGGTTGCTGAAATAAACCTGCGCTTCCCGTATCTATCCATAATCCTGGAGTCTCTGTTAGGAGGAAGGATAGATGAGGAAGTCTCAGACATTTCCTTTTTGGTGGCTGCCGCCACCACCATGGCATCAACCGGAACACCTTTCTTAAAAATGTTTTGTCAAGGGGGGCAGAAATGAATTTATTAGGCCACCTAGGGACAGGCTCCATAGTATCCGGAGACTCTCATGCCCTTCATGAGACCAGCTGCATCAGCTCATCGAAGGGCGGAGACACCCAAGAGGTGGAGGGCTGAGACCCAAAAGCCTTCAGGAGAATGAACTCATCCTCAGTAGGGCCTTTGGACTGCCAGTCACCCCTCTGCCTAAGGATCTCAAGTATCTCAGCGAAGGAGATATCCTCAGAGGGGGACCGTGGGGACCCTTCTGACTCATCTAAGTCAGATATCTGATGTTAGGGACTCCAGTGGGGAGTCTAGATGTTTCCTCTTACATAATCTTTTCCGGGGAGCCTCATCAGTGGGAGCTTCTGGTGAGGTCTCGGAAGAGCAGGGGCCACCCAGTGGGGCTTCATGAGGGTCTGGGTCTCTACGCTTGGTCGGGACGTGCGAGGCAGAAGCAGACACAGGCACTTTAGGGGAGGAGGAAGGCAGACCTGA